>NC_141258.1:14848967-15028967 GCF_054856555.1 Leptonotus elevatus
AAAGTGGAGAGATGTCTTCAAGGGATTACACAGTGTGAGCGGCTCCACCCCCAGCTAAATGTTTCTAAGAGAAACAAGCATTCCTACGTTTGCACCAAGGTAAGAGCCTGTAAAGTAGCTATAATGGGCTAGGCTAAAGCCATATCGCTAAACTAGCAACCGAACGAGTTAAAAGCCAACTTTTAGCTCTGTTGTCAAATCCACTTTAGCTCTAGAGGCGAGATTTTTCACAAAACTGGACATCAAAGTTATACTTACGATTATCAGGATATCATTATCATAATTTTTCTTAATGGTAGCTGAGTAACTTGACGTCATGGTTTACGCTGGGTCTCATGTTTCATCGATTTACACAAAGTGAACATAGCGTCGTAACAGGCAGTTTGCATTATACGGACATATTACCCATTGTGCCGAAAAATCTATTGAAATTGGAGGAAAAATAATTTTCCAACTTCTGACTTTGATTGCTCCAAACATACAGCTGTGCAGACGCACACACGAAAGTAGATAGAGGGGTTCGGGCTTTTCCGCATTTCCCACAATGCTTTGTTGGCAGCCATTTTAGAGAGGCTGTGCTTAGGCGTTTATTGTATTTGACCATTTAGTAATAATACCGACTACGTGTGTCGTTGTCAACTGCTACAATGCTGCTGCATGGAAGAGACAAAAATTGTTTTTATTGCATTCCAATGGTTAACTCTTGTATTTCCGAAAACCTTTCAAGATGTAAAATGGGTTGGGTAAAAAATAAAATAAAAAAATAAAATAGCCTGAGGTCCAAATATGAAACTGCCGAGAAGATGCCGTGATCGTTACTCCACTCGGGCTTGTCGATCTGGTTCTTCTTGTAACGAATAAAAGCCTTCTTGTCTCGTGACAAGACAATTGAATCAGGACAATGGAAAATAATTTTTCATTGTCCTGATTCCTGTGATATTTTAATTTGAATGGAATGGATGACGTGTGAAATGGCAAGTGCTATTGTAAACACAGAATTCCCATAAATGGAGCATCTCAAAATGGACAACCGCAGGGGATATGTTACTATTTTTAGCACAAAGGTCCAACCCCTTTATAAAGTGCAGCGCTAAAGGGTCCTCTCATTAAAGCATCTAGCTCTTAATAAAATGAGTGAAACTCTGTGTTAATGTAGTAGACTCAACTGTAAAAAATGACATCACGGAGAAGACACCCAGGAAACCTACCGTTAAAGAAATCATGTTTAAGATAGAAATGTTTCAAAAAGAAAAAGGGGACAATTTTACACAAGCAAATTAAAGACAAAAATTAAAAACTCTATTGGTGTCCAAAGATAACGCTAGTGCTGTTCCAAACGACCCCAAAAGGTTCAAACAATTATGTCAAAGGGCTTCCAAGCTACAAGTACATAATGCAATGCTCACTCAGTTTGCTCTCTGAGGCGTGGAGCAGGGAAAGCATCGAATATTGGTTCACTCCAAAAGGTTCAACAATAAGAAGTAATGACATGGTTGAAAGATAATGGCATCACAAATGAAAATGATGAAATTGATCAAAAATGTTCATGGCAATGATGATGCTGTTCAAAATGACAATGAAAGTGAGAATACAAAAACATGCTGGTGGTAAAAATGCTGTTGATTCAACATCTGAGTGTGAAGATAATATTTACCCAGAGGACAGTATGTCCAACAGTAAAAAGTAAATTGGGAGAAGCTAGCACTTCATCTGCAGCTGCTTCCAAAGCTGCTGTTTTGCAAAGGAGACATCAACATGGGGCACAAGAGGAGAAACTGAGGAAATTAAAGACGTTGGACATTGATGCACAGATTTCAGCTGCCGCAAGACTGTGCGGGAAGGTAGTGCTGTTGGAGGGAAATACAGTTACTTCAAATGGAATGAATTCTTATGTGAGCAAAGGACTTGAGGATATACAACTGGAATTCAACCTAAATACAGATGCATTTGTGCCCACAGGAAAACAAATACAGTAACTGTATCAAGGATCAACAGCACCAAACTGTATCAAGGATCAACAGCACCACCTGTTTAATCTATACAAGATGTGGGCTACAGTAAAACCAAAAGTGACTGTCACTAATATGCAAATACAGTCACAGGACCAAATCCAACATGGCACTGCCATAAGGCATACGGGTTACAGTGTGGTATACATTGTGTTTATTACTGTGGATGAGAGCACACACTCGCTTGGTATAGAAAAAATACTGTACATAAGCTAATGTTAGCTAGTAATTTGCATTTGAGTTGACCCACCATTTAGTTGTTAGATGCATCATTGTTGGCAATGGACAATTCCAAGCTAACGTCACAAGTCAAAATGGCAGTTTTATTCATTGAAAAGAAACTTTCCGCTCATTGAAAAGCATTGGATTTTGGATTGTTTCAATTTGATTTGTGAGGATTATTTTGATTTCAAAATATGATGAAATGTCGTTTGACTACTAGAACAACCTGTCTAGTTTGTATGCTAGTCGCCGCGGCAAAAGCAATACAATACGTTGTTTGTTGTCACCGTGTAAAGGAAGCATTGCGGAATATCAGAAATGCCGACATGATCGTAATTGTTCACAAACAACATATATAACACTTTTTTAAAAAGTCTTACTTAATAAATGAATAACGACATCATGTTCTAAATCGCGAGCCCTAACACGGGGATTGAACTGACGCCGCAGCCACATTCTCCGGTTTGGGAGCGCAGAACATCACAAGTGTGCTAAAATTCTAAGGCCACCAAGATAGCTCAAAACCTTATTTGAATGCTCAGGAAATAAAGAATTTACTAAATAGGTGACATCATTTGTTAAAGTATATATATAACAATAACACGCACACACAAAACCTGCCCTTTTTTCACAGCACTTTATGTGTTTGACTCCATCACAATGATGAACAGAAAAGAAAAATCCAGTATTTATTTAAAAACAAAATGGATTCATGTTTAATTCTGGCCATGAGGAGAGCAGGTAAAATGTAAACAAATAAGAGTACTATACAATTTAGGCCCAATTGACTCTATGTTTTCCTTGATCTACTGTCTCACATTTAAGTTAGCCGTTTAGCGCTGCTAAGCTGTTGTTTGCATTTGGTATTATTAGGCAGTTAAGTACACCCAGCAAATTTAATTTCCTTTCCAAAATATAACTTTTAATAGTGATAGTAATACAACGTAAGAACATCATAAGAATGACGATTGAGTGCCTTGATAATTTGAGGACAGCAAAGCCAGTTAATACATTACATTACACCATTAGGATTGCAAATTAGTCATTTTCAAAGCTGAAAATTTTCCTTTAACAGGAGTATATTCGTAAAAGTAATATTTTTCAGATTCAATTACTGCATACATATATTCTTCATATTTTCATTTTGTCGCATTCAGATGTAAATATCTTGAAGTAACGTTGGGTAAACAATCGATAATAATGGAAAAAGTGCCCACTTTACTATCACAGCCTGATTGTCAGACATTACACGCTGTTTACAATTTGCATTACTGTCATTAAACAAAGAATTTATTCACAATTCCCTGTGTAAATATATATGATATGACATTTGTTAGTTTGCAAGCAAAATGAGCTGATAAAGCTGCCGGGATGAACAAAAAATTATGCTCACAACATAGACACGCACACGCAAAAAAAAAAGAAAATAATTATTTGACATAATAGAAGGCAGTTACAGGAAAAGAATAGTTAATCTGTGTAAACATAAATTATGACTAAAAAATTTTGATTCTATATTTAGGATCAAATTAGAAAATATTACAAATTAATTAACATGTGATTACGTATTTCCATTGTCAAGCTACATAAACTGTAAAAGGCCTGTGCATATCAGTTAACTCAAAGTGGTGCAGTAAGGAGCCAGTTATAACATAACAAATGATCAGCAGCCATTTTAAAAGCACAATTAACACCCTTATATTTCCATTAAAGAAAAAAAAATGTGCGCTGTACTGTCGGTGAGAGGACCAACAGGAGATGCAATTCCACCAGCAAAGGTAAAGAACTCAATTTGATTTAGTTACAGAGGAGTTTTGGCACCCATTTTCACATTACTTTACTGATTCCATCTCCAATAATAGTTTGATCTTGATCAAGGTTGCTTTGGGTTACATCATTCAGCTGTCACTCATTGCATGCCATCTGATTAATATCATCCAATGCGTGTAAAATGTTTCAAGTGTAAGTAGATGGATCAGCCTGGACACTCCTATAAAAAGTATATAAAATGTGAGTCAAATAGGTCAATATAGGTAATCACATGACAACATTGAAAGGACTCCTTTCCGACCATCTACACCAATGCCCAAAATAAACAAAAACAAAAGCCCATTCACTGCTGTCTTTCTCCATTCATGTCTCATTGAGACGTTCGCTTTCTGTACAATCTTAAAAACTTGACCGTGATACCGTCAATCAGAACTGTTTGGCATCTCAATTGTACCGCTTTATGACAACAAAAATGACACAAGTCATAAATGTTGCGTTAATGGCACTCCACTCACACAGCTTTCCATTATAAAAATAAAGTGGGAGGGCAAGGTAGCAAATATCTGAATCACAACATAGACTAATTAAAGAAGGGAGTGTTTTACAGCCAGTTATCAAAAGCAGCATGGTGAAATACATATTGTAAATGTCATAACAAGGTCAAGAGGTTAAAAATGAGCTTAAACACTGACCATGTGGAGATAGCACGAGGATCATCGGGCTGAGAAGAAAATGGCGTCATAGAAATTATTTTGTATGTATTCTGGGTGGTCATTACCTGAGTTACATCCCTGTTGACATTGAATTAAAAATAAATAAAAATAAACACACAAAATGACAGCCCACATTGAGTTTCAGAATAGCGTGGCAGTAAAGTGTGTCAGTTTAAGCTTGAAAAAGTTGTATTTGCATTTTAAGTTCAGGATGGGATTCAAGCAACCCAAGTTCCAGTTCAAGGTAATGCAAAAGTTGTTAAAAATGCACTTGAAACCTAAATGAAGAACATCCAGTTAAAAAACAACATTTGTTATTCTGGGCCGAAATGTGAATCAAATTGCATTCACTGAAAGTTGATTTTCAAATTTTGACATGCCAGATTGCCACTAACTAACATAATGCTATATCAGATGGCAACAACAGGATATTATGGATCGCTATACAATCATAGGTATTATCATCATCAGACACCAGAAAATTATAGTCAATTATCTGGAAATTGATATTTGAGGGCGACTTATATTTGTATTTTGTTACTTAAAAAATAGATTCCCTCACAAACTGAATGTGAATGCTGAGAGATGTTAACCTGCCAAAATAATTAATAAATGCTAAAAATGCTGGTTAATAATATATGTTTCAATTCCAAAAAGCGTTATTGTTGTCACAGGTGGCAACAGGTGGCAAATCCTTGCCACAGTTTGGCTTTAGCTCTAGCTCCCATGGTGCTTGTTTACTTTTTAGTGAGCTCCCTCGCGAGCTGCATGGTTCTGGTTTACCTTTTCGGAAGCTAGCTAGTAGCATCAGGGGCTAAAGCCAAACTATGGTTGGGTTTTTACTTTCTGGACCTGGATTTGCCTTCTCTGGTTGTAGTGTAGTATGCTTTGTTGTGTAGAGGTGCACTTGTAGTCATATGATTGGTCTACATCGACAACAAAGTGTCCCTTTCAGGTTCAAATAGAATATAACAGTGAATTGGGATGTAAACAAGCAGCAACATATTTATATATATAAAAATAAAAATTCAAAAAAAGCAATATAGTTTGTCAGCACATGACAGTTAAGCATTTGCAGTTTTTGATTTGCCCTTTGTATATATAGTTTTATATAGTTTTGCTGCTGTTATGCATTGATAAAAAGCAGAATAAAAAAAACACACATTTTGATGCATTATGGCAGTGAAAGCTTGTCTCTCAGCATCCACCCAATTAAGCCCAACTCTAAAACTGCTATAAATAGTATCAAATAGTTACTATGGTAAAAACAACACAGAAAAATCTCTGGCTCACTCAGGATTTGAGATGTTCTGATATACAACACAAACCTAACAGTTTTTTTTTCTTCTCTCAGTGGCCTCAATATAAAAATAGACTTGTCAAATCCAGTGCATTTCAAATGGACTACAGGCAAAGTAGGGTCACATTTTTGAGCTTGTGTAACGTCAGTCAGCGTACCCGACGACTACTAATGCCTCTAAGGGATTGGTTAGTGCATCAGCATTTGTGACTTCCACTTGGAAAAACGCACACGTGCGCACATCGCAATTGGGTGAGATGATGATGATGGCGGTTCCATGATTAAGGGGGGAGAGTGGGCAGGTAGGTGGAGACAGTGGTTCACTTTCAACAAGTATGAAGGTAAAGCGAGGACGAGTCTAATCGTCATCACAGAGTATCTGGTTCAACACGCTAAGCAGGTGCTTGAGGCCGTAAATGTAGCCGTGATCGGGGCTCTCGCTGGGGAAAACGTGGGCAAAGTCGATCATCTTCACCTCTACCTGTGCGTTTCCTTCGCTCAACCCCGTCGCCTCGCCTCCACCTGGCACGCTATCCTCTTCTCTCGAGCCGCTATTTGCTCTCTTTCTCTCCACGCCCTTTCCTTCAAGTTGGGATTTGTTTCCGTTTCCGTTCGGTGGTTGCCGGGACAACCACGTCGAGTTGTTCTCCACAGAAGCTGGTTGGCATGGTGTAGTCCCCAAAGTGCCGTTGTCTCCACTGCTGCCTTGATGGTGAGTCTTGGCACAAAGATGGAGGCCATCTTTCCTGCGATTGCTGTAAACAGAGTCTCGGGTATGGGGCAGCGCCACCTCAATGTTGTTGTTGTTGTTGTACTCTGCCATCTTTTCATTCTTTTCCCCTACCCCCTGTCGACGCTCATCCTCGCCATCCCAACTCTTGCCTACGGCAGCTGGGCTGTTAATGGGGGTGCTGATGAGGGGGAAAGTGCTCGAGGAGGGGAGGCCCTCGTAGACAAAAAGAAGAGAGCTGGCGTAGAAGACCAGCTGACGCTGAGACTCGAACCAGTGGAGAATATTCTGCACTCTGCGAATGCTGGCCACCACTGCATCCTTCCTCAGACAAATGCCGTTGTGGAAGAATTTAGCTAAGCCTGGAGAAGAGAAGAAAGAAAAGGCCTTGTTCAGACTGCAGGAACTTCCACAACATTGCTCAAAACACAAGTTCCTATGTGTCACGTCAGATATAGACACATGGACACAATTGTTGGTACCCCTCTGTAAACTAGACGTGCAATTTCTGGAGAAATTGCGTGGGAATGCTGAAAGCTGAATGCTAATATTTGAATGCATGTGTAATGCTTTATTATAATAATAATACTAACAATGTGAAATGACATTGGATATAATGGATTTTAACAATGATTATTATACTAAAATTAAAGTTGTACTAAAAATCTGCCCCAACCAGGATTTGAACCCTGGTCTCCAGTCTTTTGCTTTAACCACTGGACTATTGTTGGCTTAGAGAAAATCTGTGACATGGGATGCAATTGTATTTAATAATGCTGTATATTACTGAAAAACTGTCATTGAATTTGCTGAATGCCATGTTGAATGGGTCAATTTTAGAAGGACAGAGGTGTGCATTCTGTCAGTCCATCATTTGTCAATCATTAGCAAAACAGCCGTCCGTCAATAATTGACCCAATGTGACGATTACACTGATGGGCGAAAACCCAATTGTTTCATTTTATAAACTGTGATGATTTTTTGTGTAACATTGCAAAAGTAAATAAATAAAATTGCTTAAATATTAAATCAATATTATTATTCCTCAGAAATTGTGTGCTTCAAAAAGTCGAACCATAAAATATGTTTTAAAATGTTACGTATGTAAAACTGAGTCAGTTGCTGGACAGAATGTCTTACACAAGTAAAAGTAAGCTCATGGGTCTTCTTCGCCTGAAGACTTCCATACATTTCCCCGCCACTTTTATGAGGTGCTCCCCCTAGCGGCCTGCCAAGTAATTGTTCTATAGGTAATGAACAATGGAGCCGGTATAGTGGCTATATATTAACTACAAATATTGCGATACTTGCGTAGGTGTATCGATAATCTATCGGGAGACAAAGTATCACGATATCGATATATCGTCATACTCCTAGTTGGGAACATTTTATGGCTCTTTGGTTTTCACTGCTGAGATTGCATAAAATGTTAAACGGAATAGATGTAACGTTGAGAATTAGGAAATAGCAGAATGTCGCGGTTTTCATTTTAGCAGTAATTGCACAATACAAATGACTTATGACACACAAACATACCATCTTTAATGGTGTCCTTCAACAGTCCCCTCCCATAGTGCTGGTCAAACGTGTCAACAGTGTCACTGCACAGCTTGTAAACCTGTCAGGAAAAAAAGCAATTGTAATATACATCTACAGGTACCTATTTAGTAGGTACTGTAATATATTATTTAATATTATCCGACCTTTGTGAGGAAAAAGCGGTTAAGAAAATGGATGGATGGATTAGTATCCCACAAGGGAAAGTGTTTCAAATGCAATCTAATAACTTTCTTCCTGTGTCAAGAAATAGAATGAACTGTGGTATGATGGCACCTAGTGGTTTAATCCCATAACAACGTGCACACTGTCAGAGGATAAAAACAGAAAATAATAAATAACACTATGCGAGCTATTTGGCTGAAGTCAGCACTATGGTTTTGATTAATAGTGATACATAACATATAAACAAATAAATTTACTTATAGAATGGATGTGATCAGTCTTTTTTGGGTTAAACATTCCTCTCAGCTCCAGAAAGAGTTTGAAATGCAGTGATGGGAAAAAAAACGTCTTGTAAAACAGTATATCTGAGACAACGTCACTTCAGCATGACATTAAAGTATTACCTTTGGGCATGTGTGAAGATTTTTCCTTAGCTTTTTGTGCATTTTTTAAAAACATTTATACAAAAGAAAGACTTGTGCTAAGTGAAAAACATTGGGACTAGAAAAATAATAGTTAAGTATATCCTGGATGTTTTGGTGAAATGAACTAGCATGTGAAGCTTTAACAGGTATAATCCTATGGTAATCAAAGTGGAATTTAGTTTTTTTTCCAAAGTGTGTGACAATTATAAATGTTGAGAGACATGCACCTTCATTAAATTATGCTTAAGCCGTAATGTCTCATCTTGCTCAATATTCAGTTTTTGGTGGTTTCCTATGGAAGCATTCTAGCGCCACTTCAGGCCTGGCATATAATACACTGTTTTGAGCATCATTTTTGTTTCCTTAATTTATTTTAAACATTTAATTCTTAGGCATTGTCTTCTTTTTAACTCAAACAATAAAGTAAATAATATGTTGCCTTGAAAATAAATAACTACAGTAATATAGATTAAATGTATATGTACCCCACTCACTGGTAGTAGGGTGGCTCAGCACTTAGACCAGCAAAAAAATAGATAAATAAAATAACACTGTAAAATGTTTCTAGGTTCATTACGGGGAGTTCAGTTAAAGGGATACTGTATTAATTTAGTAGTTTTCATCAGTAAAAAGTTAATATTTTGTCCATCATGAATTTGATAACATTGCTTATCATGTCTGCGATTGGCTGGCAACCAGTTCAGGGTGTACCCCGCCTACTGCCCGAAGTCAGCTGGGATAGGCTCCCTTGTGAAGACAAGCGGTTAAGAAAATGGATGGATGGATACTTGTCATGTTCATGTTCAATTTACACCTTTAAAAATGCATTTTGCCAATTGCTGTCGACTGAAAATGACATCACGTGTTGAGGGCTGAGGTAACAACATGCCTAACGTTTACAAGTTGATTCATTCATTCATTCATTCAATTCATGACTCATGATAGACAAAATATTAACTTTTCACTGATGAAAATAGCAAAATTAGTAAAGTGACCCTTTAATGGTACTGTATATGGCAGGTTTTAATATCACTACTACAAACTAGTACATTTAACTGTGCGCCTCTATTACTAAATTGTAACTACACAGAATATTTCTGGTAAGGCTTTTAATAGAACGCCTGAATGGCAGAGGAATTAAAGTTCAGGGCAGTACTCTTGTCGAGCTTAGTTGTAGCGTTTACTGTATTTGGCTAATTGTAGAAAGCAGTGGATGAAAACTGCAAGCCCAAAGTAAATGCTTTTCAAACGTGCATATGTGATGTTCAAGGTCAACTAATATGGGCTATTCAAAAGCCTCTTCATTTATGTAGGGAATTTTATATTTCAGTTAATTTACTTTGACAAAATTTTCTGAATATAGCAATAAAATTTGCACAAGACATGGCCGAAACATTGTAAACTCATAATGAAACTAATTACATAATTGTAAATGACTCAAGATTTGTTTGTATACTGACGACATCTTAAAGCAAACAGGAAATGATAAATATACAAACAAGGGAAGGGAATGGAAACAAAGTGATAAATGTTTGAAATACTGTATTTGACTTGTTTCCTTTCAAAAAGATAAGATGTACTATCAGTCTTTCCTGTCTTCTCCCACCCATGTTGACCCAGCAATCACATTACACTATATAATGATGTGTGTGTGTTTTGTTTTGTTTTTCCTTGTGTGGGTGTTACGTTAGTGCTCGGTGCATAAAGCAAAGGAAACGACACGCTTATCTATTTTATCCAACGGTACAATTGTGGAATTATAATACTGTCAGGTACTGTTGTAAAACAATATGTATGGCCGGTTGGATCTCAAATTAATTGTGTGTGGCAGCCAAAGTGGGCTGATCACTCATGGATCACTCGTGCAATGCAACAGCTTCAATTAAATACAGTAAGTTGAACGTGATTTGCAAATCATCCTATTTTTATTTAACACAACATCATTGTTAATTAATCACACGTTATATCTGTTCTGACTGTACAATAAAATATATTTTTCAAGTTTTTCATACTCTTGTTAATTAACATAAAAGTGGACAAATATGGTTACCAAATACAAATGTGGTTGCAACATTTAGTTCATTGATAAGTCATTTGATAGTTGAGTTGTTGACGCAGCCATGCTATCGGACTTGGAAATGCCGGTAGACGGAGGAAAAACACGACACACAGCTTTTGCGTTTGGCCTGCATGCAACTCAATTTGTGAGTGAGCGGCAGCCATTTATTGAATAAACACGGAGAGAGGGAGAGAGAGAGAGAAAGAGAGAGAGAGATTATTTTAATGCAATTTAAGGCCTTAATTTGGCCAAAATCTATTTAATGACATTTTTTATTTTTTTATTTTTATTTTTTATTTTTCCCCTAAGAGCTCAGTATTGTTCATTCGGAAATGTCATCATCATTGCTCTTTTATTATTATTATTTTTTTTATATATATATTTATTTTTTTTTGTGTGTGTGTGTGTGTGTGGGTGAGTATGTGTATGTGCGTGCGTGCGTGCGTGCGTGCGTGCGTGTATTTGTTAGCTCACCAGAAAACCTATTAGAAAAAATCTCATACCGTTCACCTAAACCGAACACCAGGAGACCCGAGGGGACCAAAGAAAACCAAGGAAGGCGAAATCCAGCACCGACCAGACACCCCCCACCAGAACTCCTCCCCAGCCCAAGAAACATCCAGACCCCAACAAATCCAAAAAACATAAAATCAGGGAGGCCTCAAGAGACCAAAGGAGAGACCGAGAAAAGGAAGGAAGGACAGACGAAGCCGCGTGAGATCCGCAGACACCAGCCCCCACCGATTCAACAACCCGAGGAGGAAACAGACTGCGTCCGAGCCTCGGCAGATGCCGGTGTGGTGGATCCGGCATGCATGAAAATCTCCACCAAAGAGGGGAGCCGCCGACCCCCGCCGGAACAGAGCAAGCGCAACACCTCAGGGCCCCCCAGGCCGCGGCAGCGCCAAAGGACGACCCCCGGGCCTATTTATTTATTTAATGACTTTTAATGATTTTTAATGGCCCGCGGAAACCCTGAATATATTCCTATATTGAGAGAATGGGGTGTTTCTCAAATAATATATTGTTTTCAAAACAGACCTTTGAAATCATACTCACCCTCATGCCAAGGACCAGGAAGCCTATCTCCTCCATCAGTGGGTACTTTCTGATCTGCTGCTCCCTTTTCTCCTGTGAGGCGAATGGATCGTAACTTCGCTGGCCCAGCTTCACATCCATGATGCACGGCTTGACGAAGCGTTGAGTCACGTCCTCCAGCTTCATGTACAGGTCTGTGGCAGAGACAATGTTGACTAAGCAGACCATGGCGCCAAATTTAAAAAAAATTGCTTAAACTGAATAATTTGTTAATCACTAAATTATGAATAAACTCATCAACTCAATCTTGTATCATATATTGTCACCTAACATATAACCAGATGTGGAAATATAGTTTTGTACCATTGGGTGCATCAGGAGAGGACAAAGTGCCGTAATATTTTGGGAGATGTGCCTGGAGCTGAAGAAGGCATGGATCACAGCAATCATCTGCATATACCTAGTCAACAAATACAGCCAAATATTATTACTCAGTTCAGTTGTGTGTTACTTTTCTATGCAGTAGGTTTGCATACACAGTATGTGCATGCATTCAGATGAGTATTACCATGCCGTAAAACTGCATCTCTCTTGGTCCTCTCGGTGGAGGCTGGAGTTGCTTTAGGACTGTTCCATCTGGATGTTGCAGAATCCCTTCAACAAATAAACAAACCAAGAGTATGGATCTCAGAACACTGATGGTTATTAAAAAAAAACAAAAAAAACACAGATGTCCTGAATGAGCTCAACATTTTGAATGGTTTGAATTGGTTGAAAATATGGAAGGAGGAGGCCAAATAAAATTGCTAACTTTCAGCATTAATTTTGAAGATGGAATACTTTAATTATAATTGAATTTGTAGAAAAATACGGAATAATGAGTTTCATTTAGAAATGTCTTTGTTCATGTCAATTGTCTTTTCAATAAAGATGCGGAATTATGGGACAAGTGGAAATTTAGGGACTGTAAAAGATAGTTGCTAAAGGACACCATTTAATTTTTTACACTTAGATGACATTTTTTAATGTAAAATGAGAGACAAGTCAAATTTCAATTTTCTGATTGAATTCATAGGATTCCAAATTATTTACGAGCGCATTTGAGGTCCAGTTCGCCCTATCCTGTAAGCGCCAGCGCTCATCTTCACATTCTGTCAACCAAATCTGGATGTGGCTTACAACACTTACAAATACTCACAGTCATCTGACCAGATGACACAAGATATGCGCGCTACCGTGAACAAAGTAAGACATATAGCATGTCATCTTTCATTCCTGCCTGAGATTTCATAGAACCCTTGACTAAAGCCAAATCTATCTGGTCCAGTTTTACAAACCCAATTCCAATGAAGTTGGGATGTTGTGTTAAATTGTTAAAAGAAAAGGTAATGTGTAACAGTGTAAAACATGACCCTGTCCCAGCTTTTTTGTAACATGTTGCAATTGCAGTCATAAAATTCTAAGTTAATTATTTGCTAAAAATAATAGTTTAGCAGTTTGAACATTAAATATCTTGTCTTTGCAGTGTATTTAAATAAATATAGATTGAAAATGATTTGAAAATCATTGTATTCTGTTTTTATTTGCGTTTAACACAACGGCCCGACTCCCAACTTCATTGGAACTGGTTTTGTACAATCTACATGATAACAAATTGCTTGATTTTGTTGAGACTTTGACATAGTTTATAAAACACAGTACAATATATCAAGTTGAATGTAGAAGAGGAAAAAGGCAGCCTGGGAATGTGTACACTATTCTGTATGATAGGCATGGAGCCTCAACCAACACTGCAGATTGATGTTAGTGTAAATCATTTTTGACAAAACAACATATTTCCCCTTTCAATCCACAATGATGTGCATATAAATTGCTATACAACATTTCCATTAACAGAGTATGAGTAATGCAAGCAGGTTCAACAGTCAACCTCCTGCTACTGTTGGGGAAAAACTGTGTTCGGATTACTCCTACGATTATAACTACATTTTCATTTCAGCAGTCAAGATGGAGGCTGTGTGGGAAGAAAAATGCAGATTCTTACGTATTCTGGATATGCCGGAGATTAAGTTTACATAGGAAATGTTGAAAGTGTTATCAGGCTATGATTTATTATGAATGTGTTTATGGCTCAGAAAAAGACGATTTACTGTATGTAGATAAACGGACAATTAAGGGCTTTATTTTACTAAAGGAGAAGTGATTGCTTGTAAAGGTTGTTTGAGCAAGTAAATTATGTGGAAGGCTGACTGGAATACTGTATAATTTGTATTTCGATTCTACTGCACATTTTCCTGTTTGTTCTTTTAGCTCATTAGTTAAATTTGACAGAAATTACATTTTACAGTTTTAAAATGAATAACTGTTACAAATAACTCCTTGTCCCATCTATCAATGATAGGGAAAGGGGGAGGGGGCTTTTAGTTACTTAATTCCAATAATACAGCGTATGAAACTAGGCTATACAGGAAGGCATTTATCTTTAATTTGGTCATTTTAGTCTAAAAATACTTTGAAAACTAACATGTTTTCATGTTTAAAAAGAAAAAGAAAAAAAAGGTTATTAGTTAGACATCATACTGAAGGAGTCCAAAGGTACGTTTTCAGGGCTTTGCCTGATGTGTTTAACCACTGTTGTAAACGTTTGGGCTATTCAGGGATAAAATCCCTATGTCGTATTAAACTGCAAAAAATGGATGGATGATATCTAAATCACAAGATATCTGGCCCAACATGGCCAAGGTATATGATCATATCATCATGTTTCCCTTGTCATCATGTTTCCCTTGTCAACCCTCTAATAATTATTGTGCCCTGGAATTGGAATATTGTAGGTGTTTTTGTAAAGATTTGTAGTTTGGGGTGTAACGAATAAGTGGCCATTTGTTGTAGACATGCATCACATGGTCATATACTACATACATTTAAGTTTATAGTCTAAAAATGTCATTTACTAGATTGCCAGTGAAAATTTGTCTTGACCAAAGGTAACCTGGACCAAGAAAATAAATGTCATCAACTTGGGCCTCATCTAACATGGCAGGAATTCATTAATGTGACACAGCAAAGTTAAATGCACTCCTAAGTTACATTTCTATAATTACTTTGCATGCAAAAGTAATAATAGCAGTTTTATTGTATATTTCAACCCTAATGTGTTTATGAAAGCTATCATATAGACCAAGAAATATATCTTCCGCTTCAAGAAACCTTTAAATGGTCCTACATGAGTTCCCATTTGAGCACATCTGAACAATACCTATGGAGGTCAATGCATGTGGAGGCTTAGGCAAACAAGCAATGGGAGGAGCACTATCATGTTCAGTCAGCAGCAATACAGGATGAGCAGGATTCCACTATTTGTTCAACATTGCCTGCTGAGTCTATTACTTCAGTGTATGCAAGCTGAGTTAATGATTATTCAAGACCAAGCCCACAAATAAACCAAGATAACATCATGCTGCTTAACTCAATGCTGCTTTGTTTCAACAGATAGCGAGGAGATGGGCAGGTATCCCTCACAAAGAAAACACATTTCATTTTAGACTGCTTTAGTAATTCATCTGCATTTGATTGTCATCCCAATCATTCATTTAAGGGCTACGTTCATCTTTTAAATAGGAGCAAATTAATAAAAAAATGATTCATTTATTCAGAATTGAAGCAACATTTACTTAGTAGCAGTCACCCACGCACTACAGCAAGTTGCTGCGATAAGAAAGACCCCTGGCACAATAATGTTCAAATTCAGCAATCATGTTTGCCCAATGAACAATCGTTGGTCAAATGACAATTTTTTTTGTTGCTATTTGCTAAAAGGTGGGTCAAGGAAAGGATAATTTTAAGTAGGTGCCAGGACCTATATATATATATATATATATATATATATATATATATATATATATATATATATATATATATATATATATATATATATATATATATATCGGCAAAAGAAAACTCCAAATCCCGATTTACTGAACCCCCCCCCCCCCACAAAAAAAAAAAAAACTCCAGGCAATACATTTGAATGTATAAAATTAGTTTGTTCTTTAGCATTTGTTCAGCTTCACAAAAAAGAAAATCTGTGAAAAATTGGTTTGTTTTTTTTCTTGATTTTTTTTACATCATTATCTTTGTCTTATGTTGTAATGTGTTAATATGTAAAAAAAAAAAAATGTTTTTTTTTAATTTTTAAATAAAAAAACTACTTGTAAAAAATTTGCCAATTCTAAAATAAATATTGTTCGATTAAATTTTAATCACCCTATTTTTTCTGCCATACTCCTGGGCCCCATTAAAAGGTTCTAAATACAGGAATTTGTTTATGCCCAATAGTAATGCACTATAAGATATACTATGTAATATCATGTGTTTTACATAAAGTCTCATTTTTTTCTCTGAAAAACAACCTTAGGGGGAAAAAACACACAAAAAAACATTTATAATAATGGGGACCTACTTTGACAACTGTCACCTTAGCACACTGGAAAATATAGTACAAATGGAGCTGCCATGCTATTGAACCCAAGCACACACAAATAAATTGTGAATATTCTGAAGTACTTCCCTATAGTTCATTGAAAACCATAACATTTTTGTGGGTGAGAGATTTGATCTGATGACTTGCTAATCAAAATTGGATGTAAAAAGGTGTGTGCCAAACCAATTAAAGGATGGACAAATCTGACTTCACCAAGGGTCAGCACAGCGGTTCGATTAGGTTGAATTTAAAACCTGATTAAAGAAATAGGACTCCCATTGCTATTATAGTTTAAAAATTAAATCAGCCAGCACCACTAATTCCAAAGGCAGCACATAGAAACTGAAATTGGATTTTATTTATAAATATATATATATATATATATATATATATATATATATATATATATATATATAGACATGATATTTACCTATTGTTTCACATAGTGACTGAAATTAACTAATTAGAAATAATTAACATTATTGTTATGCTTTCTGTTTCTGTGAATAACCAGCTTTCCAATGACACTGATCTTTTGAAAGTAGGATAAAAATAAAGAAAGGCATGAACGTAAAAAGTCATACCTAAAATCTCAAGCCTCACTGGCTTTATCACAAATTAGTAAAATTTTATTGGTTTTAAGAGTCATGCCTTTCTTAATATTTGTCACAGGAAAATGACACTTATCACTGGAATAGTCCTATAATGCTCATGTAAATAAATTGATCTTTTAATTTTTACACAGCCACCCACACAGCTGGATGGAAGTCATCTCGGGTTGCACCTGTACTTACCCACTTTATCCACTCCATACTTGTGACCTGCGACCTGATGTGACAACGGCACGCAGCCATTCAGGTGAGCCGGTCCTTGTGTTCCAATTGGCCGACGACCGCTCATCTCTTTCGTTGATGCAGCGGGGGAGATGCACGGGGTCATGTTGACCCCGACAGCGGGACTCAGGTCCAGTCTACCGAGAGCTAAAGAGGACTCCATCATCACTTGATGGTGGTGACTTGCTGACATTTGTAATAAACGACGGGCCCCAACAATCTTCGTTCTCAACCAAAATGCATATATATTTCAAAAGGTAGCTCTCTATGGATTCACATACTTATTAGATTACGTAACCAACGCCCCAGATGCAGTTGCAATAAAGTGTTTGGACGTGAGGTTCTGAAGTCTTTAGGGAAGTGGTCCAATCCAGACGAAAGCAAAGACAGAGCGGCTCCGTTCGCTGCTTTCGACTCCCGGTAGCAACTTGAGGGTCACGTAGGACAACACTGTTATCCCCCGCTGTGACCTGCGGTGAAGCAGAGCTCCCGAGGCGCGCTGATTCAATGATTTTCATATCTTGATCAGCAGCATAAATACAATCTGGCCACATCCCACTTCCTGACAGTGTCTGTCAAAGGTGAACCAGGCACGATTTCCGCTGAAGGACTTCAAAATAAAACCATAAAGAGCGTCGTGTGGTGCATACTGTGGAACGACGTGAATTAACTTGTCAGTATCAACGGTTTCATAATATTGCACCATTTCAAATGTAAAATTTATGAATTCATACTATAAACGTTCACGAAGCCACAGTTCCTCTTCAACTGGTGCCATTGACTAATGTTACGACACATTCAAGTGGTATGTAGTTCCCATCAACAAAATCAAAAGCAGACTGCACTAAAGAAGAGTAAAACGTACCAGAATTAAGAAAACGGTCAAGTAGTCCAAATGTTAATTTCGAAGTCAGAAATGAGTTGAACAAGCCGTACGCCCACCTCAGACCTACCCTTTATCAGTAAGACGAAACACCACCCTCGTCATCGCTAAACCTCTATTTTAGCGAAGGTGCGTGGGATACAGCGGGAAGATTATTATTACTATTATTCAGGAGACGATATCCAGTTTTGCGACATTACCATATTTTCACTCCTTTACGGCAGCCGTGTAAAGTCCCCTCGCCGACCCGCCCCCAATGAACTTCGACAATCACTTAAAATACACGACAAGTACATACAGTATAATCAATTGAAATTCAGTTTAGCACTATCATTATTTTCCTAAACCTGTTATGTCACGGTGAAAAATGCACAGATAAATCAAACCTAAAAAACTCTTAGTCGTTGTCTCTCTCTCTCTCTCTCTTCTCTCTCTCTCTCTCTCCCTCTCTCTCTTTCTACCCCCCTCTTGCTATCAGTTAGAAATACATACAGTACAAATACAGTATATTCTGAATACATGTTCACAGATACGATTTTGTTTCGTGTGCAGTGTAGAGACTGCCGTTATCTCTGCAATGTGCATGTAGATTATTTGTACTACAAGCCCTCCGCTATAATTGCCCAATTATACTTATCTGCTGGAAATGCAATCCACTCTAATTGGGATGACATTTTATAAACAGAGATAATAGGTAAACACAGTTGACAGGGAATGCACTGTATGTATTTGTCCATAACAATATAAGAGGTTTACGCATGCTTCTATCTGGTATTGCATAAATATTTCAGAAAGAGTTGCTACAGAGTTCAGTAAGAAAAAAATAAAGAAAAAATAGAAATAAAAAAATAACAGATAATTCAAACATTTGCCATCAGTGCTTGTAATACTTCTCAAGTAAGCTTCTCATTGGTTTCTTGAAGACAACATAATTCTGTTAATCGTGTCATGTTATCTTAGTTTTGGACTGTTCTACTGGACAATCTACATCCCAGTTAATGTTATTTTATGAGTCATGTTGATGGAAGGACCTTTAAAAAGACACATGGACAACAAATACAGCATAAAAAATAAGCATATTACATGCAGTATTGTTTTCCCTGAATAAACGGCGGTCATGTGCATGTTTTATTTGTCACTTTATTTCCCACACAAATGGAAATGCTTTCTTAAGAAGCATTGTAACCTGTAAGAATAATTCAATTTGGCTTTAGTTTTACTCATTAAATTTTTTGTCAATTGCAAATTGCCTTTGTCGTGTAACCCTACTAGAGTCTGTATTGTTTATGTAAAATTACCATATATTTGATTTGATATTGTATTGGAGACAATAGTGGAGAATGCCAATACTCTGCCATTTACAGTATTTTATGTACTGTAGCTGATTAGGTGAGGGGCAGGTACACACTGGACTTTGGGATACAGTTGTGCTAACTTGTATCATATGAAAAATATAGTTATTTATTTGATCAGTAATTCCACTTATAGGGTATTTTTTATGCTGCACTGTGTAAAGTAACCATTGAAATTTAAACGCAAAAATTGTAACACAATTATAAACGTCAACACGTGTTTGTTTTCCGGTTCTATCTCTGTAAACTACACGTCCCATGAGCCTCTCGGTTCTTGCCACCGTAAACACAGGAGGCGGAAACAAAACAGCTTTTCATAAATGCACAAACCGTAAACCGGCAGCTGGGCAAGGAAATGAACTGTAATTACTGATCGTGACTGCATCTATATCGAAATTGAAACGAAAAAAGTGACACGAAGTTTGTCGAAGTTCGGCTACACCAGTCAACATGGCACTGAAGAGAATAAATAAGGTAACTGACTAGCTTGCTAGCGGCAGATAAATGGACTATCGAAGGCGCATAATTGGACAAAGTTGCTGTTATTGCAGTTTCCTCGCTCTCCCTGCATTTAAACAACTTATGTAGAACTCAGTAACGGTGTCAGATATTATATAATTGTTGACAGTTCCTAGAATAGACCAGGCAGACAATGACAACTTCAAAGTTTCGAGCTAGCTTGCTAAGCTAAGCACAATTGACACATACATACCTTCGAGTGTTCCTGTTGGACCACTTTTGCTAGGAAAGTTGAAAATCAAGCTTTAGGTATCTACTTTCAACAACATTTAGCTACATGTACTGTTTAGTAGTGGGTAATAGATCACAAACTTTACAATTATGCAAGCAATTTTGTGTGTGTGTGTGCGTGTGTTTAAACCTTAATTTGTCAATTAGTGTTGTCAAGTAGACTTTTATAAGGAATGCTTGATCAGCTCCACACATTTCCTGGAACAACGTTGAAATGGTATGTTTTGTACAGGAGTAACTAGGCATTGGTCAGCGTATGAAATAATGCTAGAATCAACTGAATGACTTCATCAGTATGACTGTTTTGTTGAACAGGAGCTGCAAGACCTGCAAAGGGACCCTCCAGCACAGTGTTCTGCCGGACCCGTGAGTGATGATTGTGAGTTAACACATTTCAACTTACTACTATTCATTTTTGAAGCATCCCCCCCTTTTCTCCCCTCGTTTGCACACTTCCTGTATGTTTTGTCAGAGTAAGGCCAGCATAGCCACTTTTGAGTTTCTCCAACTTTTATATTTGTCTCTTTTTCTTTTTTTTTATTCCAGTGTTTCATTGGCAGGCAACAATAATGGGTCCAGTGAGTACCACATCATTGATTGTTTTCACTTTTGTCCAGGCATTAACACAGTTATAGTGAATCAAACTCAATGGCAAATCATGCTTGCTTCCCATTTACAGAATTTTTTCCCTTATGAATAGAATACCATTAGCATTGCCAGCGTTAACGCTGTGTGAGGTGTGTCTTCAGTAATTTACAATTTACAGCAGCGCAGAGATGTGTTGTGTGCATGTAATCTGGCTATATTGTTAATCCGTTTAAGACTTCCAACTAAAAAGCTTTTATTTTGAAATGCCTAATCAATTGTGCAATTTCTCACATACCTTGTCAGGGTGACAGTCCTTACCAAGGAGGAGTTTTTTTTCTCACAATTCACTTCCCCACTGACTACCCCTTCAAGCCACCAAAGGTGAGAGGAATTGATCTTTGCTTCTAAAAATTATATATAGGGGAACCTATACATGTAGATTGATTGGTCACACAAAACGTCAGTTTTTTTTTAAACCGCCTTACATCATATGAGATGACAGCAAATTTCAAGAGACCAGGAAGATTAACTTCTTCTTTTTTTTCCTGATACTTTCATCCCTCATGATAAGCCCCCAAGGGAAATTTTGGATACCTGTCTTTCCTGTCATTTTTACATGCATACAGTATGCATAGACCACAATATGCTTTGCCACAATTCATTAATATCTACACATTTAAATGATAACATAACT
The DNA here is from genome assembly GCF_054856555.1 of Leptonotus elevatus. Lineage (NCBI taxonomy): Eukaryota > Metazoa > Chordata > Actinopteri > Syngnathiformes > Syngnathidae > Leptonotus > Leptonotus elevatus. The sequence continues at coordinate 14,870,539 of NC_141258.1, forward strand.
GATCATAGTGCAAATTGTAAACAAATCTGTCTTTAATATAGGATGTTTTCAGTCAATGTCAATTAAAACCATTACTTTTACACCATAGCAAGCAGAGAACGTGGCTGAGAAGTCATTGTTTATCGTACCATCCACAGTCATGGTTTTATCATGAAACAAAATGTACACATATCCAAATCCTTTCTCAACACATTCATGGTACAAGCAGAAACAAACCTAAGTCAAAAGGTGTGTTTTTGAATTGTGAAGAATTAAGAGATTTTTGTGTCATTGTGCTTTTTAGATATGACAATCATAGTATGCAAAATGGTGTCTGCCATTGATGACAATTGCTCACACTGGCTTTTAGCAAGCAAATGCAAATTAATGCATGGGATAAAAAGTAGATTATGTGAATACACAAAGCAAAGCAATAGCAAATAAAAGTAAGCTCAGCAAAACGTTGCTTTTTTACTTAGACTTTATCCTGCTGGTATTATGAGTGTGTTGAGTGTGTTGGATACCTGTGCCTACACACCTATGCCTACACACCTATGCCTATGGCCATTCCGCGCCTACCAGTATGGCCATTGCGATATTGGGCTCTATTTCCGTAGACTGACGCACGTGCGCTTAGCGTAAAAATGGGCGCGTCTCAATTTCCGTGGCAGCGCTACACGATTCTGCGCCGTTAGGGGCCGGCCTGTGCTTTGCATCAGACTTGCGCTTGGTCAACTATCCACATACAACATTAGATTTTCACAGTTCAAATTACAACTTGGTCCAAAAATTCACACCAACCGGGATCTTATTTTTCTCATTCCACTTATGTACAGTTTTCACACAATTTAACATTTAATATCAAATGTCCCCATTAATTGTCAATTTAACTCTTTGACTGCCAGACGTTTTCAGAAAAGGGATGCCGCCAGTGCCAGCCGATTTAAGCATTTTGACTGATTTTCAAGGTCCACAGAAAATGTTCTGTTTGGACTATGGAAACACACGTACTACCAAATGAAAGATTGGACTTTCATCTTTCATCAGAAAAAAAGAGTTTGTTTCTACCTTATTCCGTTCTTTAGTAATCAACAATAGAAAATGGTTAGTTTGACCCAATTTCGCCTGTGTTGGACCAAAATACGGAGAAATCAAGCTTTTAGTGAAACGATATTATTTCATGCATTCTAGTGAATTTGACACTTCTTTTTGTCCATGAATGATGCCACAAACACCTAAATAGTGCTTTACTTCTATAAAACACTACCACCAAGAATGAAAAAGTGTTTTTTGATAGCAAAATACGTTTATTTACATTCAACAGTGTAACAATTTGACAACAATTTGGCAAACTATTTACAAATGTGTGCAACTGTGGTGCTATTTACAAATATGTGGATGTTTCAACGACAGTTTTTCTTTTTGTAACACTCTCCTGCGTGCAAGGAGACGCAACAGCATTTGCACAAGATTGCCTCTTCGCGTGCGCCACTTTCTTGCCGGCCGTTTTTTTCCGGGGAATAGCAAGTATATACTGCAGTGTGTCATCAAGTCTAATATCAGGATCATGCTACGGTTACGTTACGGTGGTGTTACGTCTCGCTTCCCCGTGTCCTTCAGTTGCTATACCGGGTTGGTAGGAGATGTTCTGATCCATTTTATCCACTCCATTCATGGTGGCATCGTAGTCCAGAAACAGTGTCTTCTCCGTGATCAGACTGTACCCGCTCCTCCGATGAATATGCATTGGACTCGGGGTACTCTTCATTGTCCGATCGAATGTCCGCTTGTGCAGCTCCGCGTTTTCCGGCCTTAGCAGCGCTAGCCGCGCTAGCCGCGCTTTGCCGGTGGGGCTTACTACGTGTTCATAACAGTCACGTTGGCGTAGAGCTTCATCTTCATCATCATCATCAATCTGCATTGGTCGATGCCAACTCTCCATCGCCCGATCGAATGTCCGATTGTGTAGAAGTACCCGGCCGGCTATTGTGCGCGTTTTCCGGCCTTAGCAGCGCTAGCCGCGCTAGCCGCGCTTAGCCGTGAGGCTTACTACGTGTTCATAACAGTCACGCCAAAGCTTCCAACTTTGGCGTAGAGCTCGTTGTCATCATCATCGTTGACATCAATGCGCTTTTTAGTATTGATTGATGCTTTCCGTCTTTGAAAAAAATGCTCAAGCTGAGCTGCTTGTAACCGGTTGCTTGGTCAAGCCATTGTGGCTTGGATCAGCCATTGTCTCCTCAACACTCTAGCTCCGCCTCACGTCTTCTACTGACGCCCACGGTGGGCGGCCCATCCAACCTTGTGCAAAGAGAGTCATCGCTGCCCTCTAGGGGCCAAAACGAGTCTTTGACTAATCAGATCAGCCTGATACTTTCAGCACAGCTGCCCAAGGCTTTCCTGCACCCGTTTTTGAAAAAAAAAAAAAAAAAACATAGGGGACGTCTTTTAACGTCCTCGGCGCCCTTCCCTAGGTTTATGCTAAACGTTTTATAATGTTTATGGCAGTCAAAGAGTTAATGTCAAGTTCAAAAAAAAAAAAAAAAGTGTAGTAATGGTTGTGAGGCCTAGAGAGCAAAATAAGACAAAACTACCTGTGTTTGATCTGCCTGATGGAATACTTTCTGTGGTCGATAAAGTAAAATATCTTGGCCACACGACCCAGGACATGCTGGAGAGACTGTCTCTCGGCTGGCCTTGGAGCACCTTGGGGTAAAATAAGCGGTAGTAAATGGATGGATGGGTCTTGGTCACATCATCAGGAGTGATCTCTCTGATAATGATGACATTCAAAGGCAAAATTGTAAACTGTATGCACAGGCTAATATTTGGAATGTGCACAGAGAAAGTGAAACTAGCTTTGTTCAATGCCTTTTTTACTGAGAGAGCTGAGTATTGTTCATTCGGTAATCTTACCGATTCGACATGTCATCATCATTGCTCTCTCTTTTTTCTTGTTCTTTTTTTTGTATGTGTGTGTGTGTGTGTGTGTGTGCATATGTGCTTGCGTGTGAGTGTGTGCGCATTAATTCACCTAAAACCTATTAAAAATCCCATACTGTTCACCTAAACCGAATACTTCAGAATCCCGCTAGAGTCGTGAAGTTGTCAGGAGACCCGAGGAAGGATCAAAGAAAAGAAAGAAAAGTTAAATCCAGCACCGACCGACCAGACATCACCTACTACCCACCGGGTTACCAACCAGAATATTTCACCAACCCCAGAAACATCTAAATTCCAACCAATTAGGGAGACCTCAAGAGACCAAAGGAAAGACTGAGGAAAGGAAGGAAGGATAGATGAAGCAGAGTGGGATCCACATACATCAGCCTCCACCGATTCAACGATCAGAGGAAGAAGCCGATTGTGTTTGAATTTTGATAGATGCTGGTGTGGTGGATCTGGCATGTATGAAAACCTCCACCAAAGAGGGGAGCCGTCGACCCCGGCCAGGACAGAGCAAGCACAACCCTAGGGCCCCCAGGCCGCGGCAGCGCCAAGGCACAAAGCTTTGTTCAATGCCTATTGCACACCGTTCTACACTGCCCCCCTGTGGTGTCTAAATTCAGAATGCTGCAGGTTGCATACAATGATGCTCTGAGGCTTCTGTTGAAGGTCCCTCGGTGGACAAGTGCCAGTCTGCTGTTTGTGCAGAACAATGTAATCACTTTGAAAGCTGCTATACGGAATTCCGTATATACATTTTTAATGTGACTCATGGACTTAGAAAATTACATTTTAAATGTTCTTTTAAGACCTGAGCAGAGTAGTCTAAGGCACACCTCTCTGCTCTGGAGGCGCTGGAGAGAGTGCTTGTATGAAATGTAATTGTATTATCTATTGTCTGTTTGTCTCTTTTATGTTATTTTATGTAACTTCTTTGAGTCTGAAATAAAGTTTGATCGATTGTCAATAGAAAAGTCACTCAACTTTTTCTAAATTCAACTAGCCACGCCCACTCCCTTACATACAACTGATCATCAATTGGTAAAGTGCATTGTCCAGTAACCAGGAGGTCGTGGGTAGATTAAACCAACCTGCATATGCCTGAATTGAATCATTTAATGATTAAAAAAATAAATGCAGTTGTATTTTTTTTATGACTTTTTTTTTTTTAACCTTGATTCACAGTTTGGAGGGTTCGCAACAGTTTACATAATCCCACTCCCTGACAAACAAGCAAATACAATACTGAACTTTAAATAAGTGACATATGCCCCCTCGTGGCTTAAGTACATATTGCCAGAGAATGTCAAGTTAACAATCAACAAAATAACAGGGTTCCTGGTCTCGCAACTGGAGATAATTGTTGAAGTTACACAAAACCCTATTAATATATAGAAAAAGAGCTGGATAATTAGGCGAGTAAATATTCGAGAATGTGAAAGTATAACTTGTCACTTGGTGTAACCATTTTGCAAATTTTCAAGCAGTTGGGAGTCTTCCAGTTGCTGTGGATCTCAACATTCTTTGCAAAGTATTTTATTTGTCAGTATCATCTCTTTTTCAGGTAGCGTTTACAACAAAGATATATCACCCAAATATCAACAGCAATGGGAGTATTTGTTTGGACATTCTGCGGTCGCAGTGGTCTCCGGCACTAACTGTGTCAAAAGGTACTTACAGTCTGTGGTTTTTGTTTCATGTTGTGACAGTGTGTGTGTATAGCGGAACAGAGAGGCAATGTTTATCAGCATTTTTCTAATGTGCTTTCTGCTTCTTTCAGTGCTTTTGTCCATATGTTCATTGCTGTGTGATCCAAACCCGGATGACCCTTTAGTTCCAGATATAGCACAGATGTACAAGAATGACAAAGACAAGTTAGTACGCACACTCGGGTCTACAGTTTTGGATTTACTGGATAATGGCATTCATTTTATCTACCTCTTCGTTCTCCGCAGATACAACAAAGTAGCAAAAGAATGGACCCAAAAGTATGCCATGTAACAAAAACAAAGTTGCATTATAAACATGTTTTTGTTCATCTTTTAAAGTCACAAAACACTGTAAAAATCTAGTAAGGAATGGAATAACCTCCAATCAACAGTACTTTCAATGACAGTCTCTCACTATGTGGTTCATCATGTAGCTGAAAGTGAAGCAGCATGTTTCAGTCTGAAAAAAATATGAAACATTTTGTTTTGAATTCTCCTTCAAGACCAGTCAGTAGAAACTGGTGTGTAGCATTTTGCTCGTTACAATAAAACCATTAAAGTTGACATGCAGCCACAAGGAGAAATGCCAAATTTGTTTACCCTGACTTTATTTTGTATTTCTATAAATCAAATAGGACATTTAAAAAAATCCCATATAAATTTCATATCGTTACTGCAACGTGTGGCCGAAAAATTTAATTGCGCACTCCTTTCTTCCCGTACACACGCGCATGACGTCACGTCATGCAGACGAGGGGGGTGGGGCTGCGTTTCGAACCTTAATCCACTCTAAAAACTATTGGCCAGAGGAATGCCAGGAGTACTTCATGTGAACAGTTAAGGTGTTAATCTGCCAGTTAGAAGACGTTTGAGTCATAAATGGTCAAATTCAAAGGCTATTGGGCAAAATCCTCCATAGAGCAACTTTTAATATAACTTGAACATATGCTTTTTTATTTCCCTGTATGCAATTACACTGAATGGAACAAAGTACAGGTACTGCCTCTCTCAAAATCAAAGCAGTTTAGAAATCAATTATCTATCTCATTGCTTTATTGTTTTCTTGTTCTTGTATATTATTTTAAAAAGTATTCCTAGTTCACCAAATCAGGATAATCAATGTTTAAATCTGCCATTTGAAAGAATGGACTTTTTTCCCCTGACAATTGCAAGTTTTTTATTTGTTGATTCAAACAGAATATTAATTTTTAGTTCAGTCTTAAGGGGTATATTATGTTTGACATTCATAATAATTGCTTTGCTTTAAGTTACAGAAACGGTGAAAATATTTTGTTGTTGTTGCTGTACAAATTGTCTCACGTATCTGATACCTGTTATTGTACATGGCAAATTTTGTACTAAAATAAAGAATGGTGCAGTCCAGTTTGTACTATTTCAGGTGATTTTTATGTGCTTGATATCTTACTTGATTTCCCCACCCCCTCTTTTAAAACAAGTAGTGTGATGAATGTCCTGTAATAGTGACTTAAATGGATGCAGTGTGGGTTAAGTTTCCATTCAGTAATGGTGTGTGACTCAAGTGCTTAGTAAGTTGCAAGTTGTCTGATCTATTTGCTCTAGTGCTGACCAGTGGAGGGTGAATACAAACAACATGAATAGCAATTAGCAAAAAATACTTTTAATACAAAATGTTCTTTAACCTCCAATGGAATGAAGCATGTAAACATGCCACACGGTACAAAAGCCAGCAAACATGTAATGCAGTGAGTGACTACAAATCCCACGAGACATCTTACTATAATTTTATTTCAATACAACCTTGAAAAATAACACAAGAACAAAGTAATGGTGAGTTTGGGCATCAACCCTCACATTTACTGATTACAGGTGAAAACAAATGACATGATTGATTGGAATTAAGATTTTCTTGCTGTTATTGGTGTTTCTATTCTATTTTATGACCTTTCTAGACTGATGTGTCTGATGTTGCATATGAATGGTATTGTCCTTCACCAATCCACAAAGCATGGCCACATCATAGCAAATACAACCTGAAATATTTCCTAACTAAATGATTGTAGACAACCATAATGTATTCATCCAGACAGCCTCCCTTTGTCAAAAAAAAAAGGTTTTCTTCAGCAAAATTTAACACTTTTGGTGGTATTATGATACATTAGCATTTTTCCTGGTTTCATTTGTACAAAACAAAAAACATTCTATCTATTTATTGGTACACATTTATGCTTTTAATGAATCATATTAAAAATATTTACATTTAAGGCTACATTCCCCAGAACCAAAGGCAAAACTAGATGGTTGATTCAACTCACTAGACAATAGACAGCTTATGATAGAGACAATTATTTTTTTTAATGATTATTTCTTTACACCATCACAACGTCATTTATTTATTTAAGTAGTATGCCACAAAAGTTGAATTGCAGCAAATTGACTCTTGGTTGATAGAGGTTTCACCTTTAAGTCTTCTGGTTCTAAAATTGCTGCTGAGGGTGGCCCAACCAGTTATTATGTTTTTTACTTTAAATAACCCCACCCCTTATAAATAAAATCACCTTTTAAAAACTGCATTTTACTTTGGGTATCTTTGATATTTTTATTTGTTTTGTGATCTTATTACATTAAAGTGGGGAAACCTTGCAAAAAAAGTAAGAATTTGAGAAGAGCTAAACAGTTTTTCATGGCACTGTATATCTACAATACAGTTAGATTACAACAGTGTCAACTAGGCAAGGTAAAATAGGAAAATCTGAAAAGCCAGATTAAATGTTGCCACAAAACTGAAAAAAAGCCTCCACTCTTTTATCCCTATGCAAATTTGTACAAGAATGACAGGAAGTGAAAATATGACAAAGGATTGTACGTATTGATGATTCATTTAGGCTAAGTACTATTGAGTCCCTGATAATTGAGCTATGTTGTATATAATGGCTGTAATTCCTGGCAAATGTTATTCTTCATCAATCACATCTCAAATGGTTCAAATTCATGATGGAGGTGTACTAAGGCAAAATCAAAAACGCCTGTCAGTGTCCAAATAAGACCAACCTAACTTAACTTTCAACACCGTTGATGACAAAGATATAAAGATGCAGGACATTAAGATTAAAAAGTCAAGCGCCATTGGAATTCAATGCATGGCGGCCTGTAAGTAATGCAAGTTGACATCATAAATGTAATTTATTTTTATTTTTTATAAATGTTGTAAATGGCTTCAAGTGTCCACAGTTTGATACCCTATATCAAAGTTACACAATATAGGCAAATTAAATGTCCATAATCAACCCCCCCCCCCCCCCCCCCCCCCCCCTCCCCAATTGTCCACTTAAGAGTCCAAAATGTTTTTTCCTTCATCTTTCGCAGTAAGTGGTGTAATATCATGCAAATGAGAAATCTGTTCAGGTAAGTAAATTTTGTATATAAATTGCTATTATTATTATTATTATTATTATTATGAATCTACCGGTAATACTTTTTGAGTTTGTTTATGTCTACGGCATTTATGGTGAATATTATATGCAGAGTTGAATATTTTTTTAATGATCAGCTAATTTCTAGGTCCACACAATGCCATAACTTGTGATTACAAAGTAAGGAACCATAGTGACAATATTAAATTGCGGTCAAAATGGAGGCCACAGCCCACCAAAAAGAGTACAACATTGTGATTTTTACAGCCAATGAAAGAAAGGTAATAATACTGTCATAAGTCACAACAAATGTCTTATGTACTGCGATGTGGGCTGTAAACCAATTTTCTCAAGGTTATATATATACTGTACACAAATGAAATTTGAACAGGGGTGTATAGTTTTTAGAGCCACAGTATATATTACTGTATATATCCACTGTATTCATGTATGTATGTATGTATGTATGTATGCATATTAATGTACATTGTATATATACATGTACATTAGCAGAGATGGGCACTTCCGGTAATCGTCAATTTCTGTCGATGATGATGCCCAACGTTCGGCCAGTGTACAATGATGCAAAGCTTCGTAAAAATACATGGAATGAGAATAACCGTCTGTATGTTCCCAGGCTTTGCGTCATAAAGCATTCGCCAAAAAATGCGGAAGCACTCTGCAAAAGGTGGGCATCGTCATCGACGGAAATTGACGATTAACGGAAGTGCCCAGCTCTGTACATTAGTATTGTACTTTTGATGTAAATGTATGCATTATATACATGTCGTTCAACAAATTGGCTGTATAAATGAAAATCATTCTCCCTACAGATCATTGAAATATCCCCAATACGCTGTGATGGATGACCTTATATACAATATATTTACCTTTCTGAAGTTAATGTAGTCACTTATAATTATACATGACAATGATCCCCATTTTAAAAGAAACAAACTGGAGAAAAAAATCAGAAAAATGTAACTCTTGGTGGTCGGTACAGTGATTGAGTGGTAAGCACATTTCCCTCGCAGTTTGAATCGTGGCTCCAGCTTTCCTGTGTGGTTTTCTCGTTCTTTTGCTTGCTCTTCCCTTGCACTCCGACGTCCTTTCATATTCCAAAAATATGCTTCCTTGGTTAACTGAAGGCTCAAACTTGTCCTCGTGTGAATCTGAATGAGAGTATGAATGGTTGTCTATGTGCCCTGTGATTTGCATGGCAACCAGTCCAGGGTGTACCCCGCAACTTGCCCAAAGTCAATTGCTATAGCCTTCATCCCACCTGCGACCCTGTTTGCCTACATGTTTAAATCATTGAGTACTTTAAAATTTAAATTACAAAAATATTGACAAATATTTTCTGATAGCAGGTGAATAGTTTTACCATTTAAAAGGGAAGTCAACACCCCCCAATTTTGTTTTTGACAATAATATGTTCGAGGCAACCACACTAGTCTAAAATGTTACTCTGTTTAATATTGTATTAGTGGAATATGACCTAAGCAGCAAAATCCAGCCGTTTCTATCCATTTTAGCCATTTTGCCACTTGCTGTCGACTGAAGATGAGATCAATGTAGCTCAGGTCAATCATAGCGTAGCTCCAGAAAACATGTGAACTGTGATTGGTCATTGCCTGAGTCCTGAGCAACTGTGATGTCATCCTCAGTCGACAGCAAGTGGCAAAATGGCCGCCCCCCGAGATGGATAAAATCGGCTGGATTTTGCTTCCTAACTCATATTCCACAAATGTAATATTATTCAGATGGACTAGTGTTTTTTTTTTATTGAAAACAATATTGTCAGGAAATGATTAAGGTTGACTTCCACTTTAATCCCACTGTACTTGAGGTTTAAAACTGGTGTCAACCTGACAAAGGCACATACTGTATGAATGGGGCGCTTGTCCAAAGTAGGCCTGTTTCAGCTGTGTAAAAAATAAATAAAAAATAGCCTGTTTAAAGGCACCAATACCACTCTCCAGGTTGGAGAGGGAGAAGACTGACGTGAGCGCTCTTGAACAGCCCCGACATGTAGCTGTCAAAAGTTTGTCTCCTGCTAAGAACACTGAGGCAAGTTGATGTTTGTTGAATACCTGACCATGATCTTTCAAAAGTCCAGTCTATGAAGATGCTTGTGTGGTCCTGCCAGAGTGAGACAGTGCTCCGTTCAGGACTGCTGACTGCTCCACTGGTTGGCCATGGGCCTACGCAGTAGCTCCTCCACATGTCGAGCTACGTCCATTGTGTCATCCAAGTCAAAGTCTCCCTCTGCATCTAACATGGTGTCCCCCCTGAGAGGACAGAAACAGATGCCACATTTAAGTTAAAGCTATCCTACAATGGAACTGATTTTATGTAGGAAAGGAGCACAATTTCACATTAATTTTGCATTGACAAACTTGGAGGTCCAACAATTATCATGTGCAATGTGACGTGTTATGCAAGACCTAAAGAGGACGTTTAATAGAGAATTCTTTTTTTTTTTTGTATACAAAATGCCTGCTCGCCCATTCAATGGGAAATCAACCGGTCTAGTACATTTCTTTAAAAATATGTCTTTCTGAAAACGTTCGCATTCTGTGGTTAAAATAAAATCTGCCATAAGTGGTTGGTGATGGTTATATTTGGTGATGTTTCCATGCTATTATTAATAAGACAAGAACTATGCTGCATATAAATTAGAGGTGTAACAAAAAGATGATTTCAATAGGAACATCTGTTTTGATTTAAAAGATGTGAGTGCATCAATTAGAACCATTTCACTTTAAACTATATTGAGAGACTTATCGAATCCTCTTTCATTGGTGAGCTATATCTTTGACGGAAATACTAAATTTACAGTAACCTACTAAGTGCATTCATATTGTAAAATGACAAGAAACTCATTGTATCATACCCGAATGAGCCTAAACCAAATCATAAACCCACTGAATCGAATCAAATGGAGTTGTTCCACTTAAAAAAAAAAAAAAAGTGTCATTGAATCTTATTGCACCCCATGTATCGAGATATGTATCACATACAGAAATGCACACCCCTAATATAGATGTATGTACAGTAAAGTCTTGGTCTTTGTGCTGCCACCACACATGAGAATGTCATGGCAAAGAAGAAAACTGTGATGACAATAGAGCTAGAAAAATAAAATGTGAGATAACAGCATAGCAAAAAAGCCGTATATTGTCCTGATTGATCAGTTGATATGGCTAAAAATCATCAATAATAATAAATCAGCCATGTCAAGAGACACACTAGTTTTTTTTGTTTTAGTTTTGTAAATATTGTGATTAACTTATGGGGCACAACCAAATTGTGTAGGAGAAAATTAGCCAAATGTAACCTTTCAGATTGACACACAAAAAAGATCACAAAACTGACCCTGACTATCTGTAATTGACCCAATTAAAAAAGAAAAAAGAAATCATCCTAATTTCATGTCATGTATTTTCTAAAATTCCATTTCCGATTGTAGCTCTCTATTCAATTGTTGTTATTATTATTATTTTTTTAATAATCCTTTTTGAATTCCTGCATTTGGGTCAATTTCCTCGGCCTCCATCACACTTTTTGACAGAAATAATCTACTGAAGGCTTCACACAATCTTTTGGGCCGATTACCAATCAGTGATAACAAGTAAAAAAAAAAAGTAAAAAAAACAAAACGATTCGATCAGAAGATGGACCAATATATCTATTTTAAAAAACTGTTTACGAATATGTTTACTCTACAGTCGACCACCGTCGTTTGCTGGGGATAGGCACCGGCCCGGGCCATGAAATGGAAAAAAACAAGTATAATTGACGTCAATTGAAATGCATGGTATTAAAAAAATGTACCTTAATTTTTTTTTGATAAACATTAAATATAACATGCAATGTCTTATTTCGTGGAGCCGATCAATGACGTCATTGATCGATTGGGCAAATTAAGACATGACAGCCGATCACCAATTTTGCATAAATTGCTAAATATTGTCCGATCCAGCCAATCAGATCAGTGTAAAATCTACTGTGTACAATGAATAAAAATAAGGGTACATGCTCACATAGAATGGTAGGCAGCAAAACTGTTGGAATTAACCACAGAGGGAGAAGCTGTCTGGTCCATGAATGTGGGAGTTGTTCCGCTGGGTTCAGGATTTGGGGTGGTGAATCTGTCAAAATTAAATATAAACTTTAATATGTGATAAAATGCAGATGATACTTGCAATATTTGGTATTGATTTCGGCATTCAATAAGATAACTCACTCTGGCACAACTTGTTTGATCTGTGGTTTTACGTAGCCATCCACTGCTTTTGCTACAAAATTGACAAAATTAATTAGGATAAATTTTATAAATTAATATGCATTTCCAATTGTCTCTTTTATTCCATTTTCAATCAATGCTGCATTTTTGGTTTTTCCAAAAAGATATGCTTTTTGCAGAAATGTGTTTAAATAACGGCAGTGTTAATGAACATGTACAAAGTCTTCATCGCTGATACATACAGAGCGGTGGTGTGTAGTATTTGGCAAAGACCTCATCTTTGGATCGGTCGGGATAGAGAAACAGGAGATGGTTCAGGTCACTGATACGGTCAGCCAAGGAGCGAATGGAGAAATCCTTGGAGGTATAAGGCAACAGATTCCATACCAGCCTTTCACCTGCTCGCCGAGAGCAACAACATACAATTATATTCACCACTTGTGAAACTCCGTGTACTGTATAAAGTATTCCCAGAAATTAACAAAAACAAACAAAACAAATCTGGCCTATAAACTTGTTAAACATTTTAAAACAAATTTGACATTTTCTGGGCTTTATATTTGCTCAAGCCTTTCCTTATGGAAGGCCTTAAATCTGGCATGCAATGAATAAATAAATAAACAAAAAAATCAAAATGTGTAGTGCAGTAAAAAGATCAATTAATGATTGATCAATTTAAGTGTGTAGCACTCAAAATATTGAATATTAAATATTAAAAAATCAAGAACGTCTTGATTTCATCATTTATTTATGAAACTTGTACTGGCCTGGTACAACTTTCAGGTGGCCACTGTTAATGTAGAGAACCCTGGCAAAATACTTTAGAATGTGCACTAGATGTGATACCTGCTTTGTTGGGGTTCTCTGCAACCCAGGCGATGGTGATGCCACCAATTTCAGAGTCACTGAATCGTAGAAGGAATGTCCCGTTAGGTTTGGACATAAGCATATCCTGTGCCTGCTGCTTGTTGACAAAACCCAGGATGGCCCTGCAATAATTCAGAATAATATTTTATATACATTTTTAATAGGTCATGTTGTTGTAAGTTACTGCAAACAATCCAGGTGTCTAAAGTTATGGGGAACATTCTGATTATTATTTGTATTTTTGTATAATTTTCACTTTGCATTTTTCACTCAATATTAGACATTTTTGACAAACAAAGTTCGAGCAAAGGATTCTGGTTAGGATATTGGGTTAGGGCTCGCACGATTCCTATTCAAAATTCAGCAACGTTCCTATTCAAAATTCATTCAATGTAATATAATTTCACCTAATTCAATCTAATTAAATTCATTCAAATTCCCACATACAAAAAAATCTAAATTTTTTACTCACATATTGCACACGTTCACCAATAACATTTCACTTAAGTCCTTATAATTAAATATCATTCAATGCATGCATTTCACCACTACCATTCAAGATCATTCTATTTCATTCAATACATTAAATAATCATTCAATACCATTTGACATGATTTTATATCTTTCAACAACATTCCACCTCATTCAATATGATTCCATGGTTCCATTTTTTTTCATTCAGCATTTCAGTATTCACATGCAATTTCTCCAAAATTGCTTCACTTATTGTCTTTGTTACTGAATTATTGCTTAACCGCTCTTGCTATGTAACATCTATTAAAACATATTTCTAAATAAGAAAAATTATCATTTTTCATTCCTTTACTCCACCATACTTCTCTAGTGAAGTAAATGAATAGCTAAAGTACCACGAGCACAAGTTTCAAACTCAAGGCCCGTGGGCCAGATTTGGCTTGCACTTCAGTTTATGTGGCCCTGAAGGCAAATCATGTTTCTTGCTAAAATACCCAAAATGAAAATTGTCTTTATTTTTAATAACATTGAGATGCAAGCATTATTTTTTTTTTTACTAGTCTACCTTTAAAAATGACAGAAAAATAGTTGAACACTTTATACTGGCTTCTGATTTAGTGAGTTATCTATCAATTTGTGTAAAGGTGATAATATGCGGCATAGATCTATACAATTTAGACAATTTATATGGGTTCACAGTCATAATGGCCCTCTGAAGAAAAAACACAACTTCTATACAATGTGGCCCATGACAAAAATTTGTTTGACATCCCTGCTAAGGTTATTCTGGCTATAATAAAAGTCCTGAGTCAAAAGTAATCGACTGTTGGAGCGTTGTAGGTGTTATCAAATCCACTTAGATCCTTAGCGAGGGAGAGCTGCCCTAAAGTAGCGTGGTTAGATCTGCGCCTTATTTCTGCTACTGAATAGAGGTGTGTGCCGACTTTAACTGGTCTTAAGTTTCAGAATTGGCAGTGAGAAACTAGAAGAATCTCTCTCAGACTTAAGCAAGCTTCTGTATTGCTTTAAAAGTAGAGCATACGGGAAGTATGCTCGTCGAGTGTTGTGAAGGTGCGATGGGGTCAAGTCTCAACACAAAAATTAGTTTGACAAAGTGTCAATTGACAAAGTGCCAATTTGCTCACTAGAATTTCCCATAACGGGATTAGACAAGAACAATTTCACATAGTTTCACACTATAGTAACCTTCCTATACTATCTGCTTGCTGGCATACAACATAACTGATTATTACCAAACATATACTCATTAACTGCTTCACATATTGTACATGTTTGTAAGGTAACGCAGCGCATGACCCACTGTATGGTTAATGTGTTACGATTGAGGAAGTTAGGCCCTGTCACAGCATGTGGGTGGATGTATTATGCAATTTTGTGAGTTTTTCATTGTGTACAAGGGTAATACAATGTAAACTGTGGTATTACTGCGATTGGCTGGTAACCAGTTCAGGGTGTACCCCGCCTACTGCCCGAAGCCAGCTGGGATAGGATCTAGCGCCCCCCGCGACCCTTTTGAGGACAAGCGGTTAAGAAAATGGATGAATGGAACTGTGGTATTAAGTTATATGGTGGAAGAATAACCTTTTGAATGGTTTGGTCTAATAGTCCAAAAGGAAGCTTATACGACTCACACTCCAACAACTGTACTCTCTTATAAAGGCTACGTTAGTTAACTGAGCTTAAAGTGACCCTCTCAGTGATAAGAGGCCATGACGGCACAGAATGACTCATATATGTTATGTCGCAATAACCCCAGTAGGAAAACGTTATCGACAACATTTACAGAAAATGTGTAGGCTTTAACACCAAAAGCAAAAACTATGTAAGGGTTTACTGGTGTAACAATTATAGACCAGTCACCCTCAATTTTTTTTTCTTCCTTCCTTTAACATTTCACTCTTGGAAATATGCGCTTAGTCAACCTAGGGTGGGGTGAGATGCCTCCGCTCTCCCCCTTTCTATTTAAACCAGAGACAGTCCAAAAGAGATTACACTTTTTTGAAGTCACCAACCACAGGCCATCACCAGGATGTGAATGTTTGTTTTTCACCAACCAGAACCACGAGTTTATGGCACCAAAGTATTTTTATCGGAAAGCTTCATCTTCACACCTGCTGATATTGCAGACCGGCAGTCTGCAAACTCTTGTAAAAGTCATAAAACAACATGGGCCAAAAGGTCCGTTGGAATCCTGGTCAGTACATTCCAGCCTTCTTGGAGGTTACACGTGACCAGAGTGCCTTCAAGTGGTTACGATCGGAACTGGCCTCACATGAAACACCTATAATCCACAAAGCAATCTTACACATTTCACATAAGAAATTCATCACATACAAGTGAACTTACGCACAACTGAATGTTTCACATCATGTATGTTGATGAAAAAGGAATGTCATATGTATTTCAACAGGAATGATGATGGTAAATCAAGAGATTATTTAGTTACTCCGGAAAGAACGAAATGATCTCATGCATTATTAGGTGATATGTGTAACAATAACATGTTTTGCTTGGAAGAACTTGACTTGCCAGCCTGACCAAATTGAATTCTTAATTATTAATTCTTTAAATAAGTTGGAATTTAAAAGTCTCTGACTTGGGTTGAGCCAAAATGAGGGACGGCTCGCACCTCCGTTGACAGACACGCCCCACAACTTTAAAACAGCCGGCGCGACCTTTATTCAGCGCTCTCGTTTCCGGCCCGCTGTTCCTGCTTCATTCACCTTTTTCACCCCGTCTGGCCCAGAACTGACAAAAGGACTCCCCGGTGCCGTGCCACGTTTTTCAACCACGTGGCATCTCTGTTCCCTGAACGACGAAGTGTCTCGGATTTAACGATCTCACCTAACCGCCGCCGTGTTCCAAACCCCGGCGTGCGCCCTCCTGCCAGACGGACTTTTTTTTCTCTTTTCTTTTCTTTCTTTCTTTTTCTTTTTTTTGTGTGTGTTTTGTCCCACCTCGGTGGCACAAAGTCGTCTGACAGTTTGGACTCTGGCAGTGCGCAATTCCAATTCGCGCGAGCTGGTTCAACAGCTGGTCTCCCTTGGGACGCAAGCACGCAGCGGATCACTGCCTCAGCAGCGGAATTTGGGCAGCTGATACGCGGATCTTCTCGCGCACGCCGACAGTACTACTCCGGCTGAAGCCCCTGCCCTCGCCTGAAACCGGCGTCCACCTTGAGCCCGAGTTGCGTCGCACCTCATCCAACTGTGGAACATTTTTATTTAGTTTTTTTGCCTTGCCTTTTTTGGGAGCAATTTTTTTTTCAATCGACCTTCCCTCCGCTAGCTCGATTCAACTCACTCTAGTAAGTTGCACGTTTCATAGCCAATTTGACATATCGCTGGTGCAACTTCCATTTCAAATATCTCACAGATTTGGCAAGTAAAATCTTTCCTTTCTACTTCGTTAAATTGTTCCTTTCCTATTTTTATTAGCTTCAATTTTATCATTTTCCTTTCACCGTATGGTAGTTAGGTAGGCAGTGTTTTGATTCTTTATGTGTAACTGTAGTGAATAAATGCATGTTTTGCTAAATCTAGTTCAGTCTCAATCGTGCTTGTGTCTGAGTGGATTAGTAATTCTTTTAGTAATACAAAGAACCACGAACATTGAATGTGGCGACTTTAGATTATGAATAAATAAATGAGGATTTGGAATTTATTCGTTGTGTTTTTCCAAAACTGAAAGTAAACAGAACGTGGTGCCCCTATAGCGCTGATCAAATTACTAATTTGTCTAAAAGACAACATCAATTATCGCTACACTGGAAAAGTGTGTTAATGATGAGTTCCCAGAAACCCAACTACACTGCTACATAAGTAGCACTGGAGAAGCTCATTTTGCACTCTTTTTCTCCAGTGCTCAAACCGTTTGGAAGTTATGCAATGCTAAATGTACAGATTTTTTTTTAACTTTTGTGTGAGATGTAAGGCTTATTGGACTATTTAACATATTTTTGGACATATTAAAAAACTGAGGAACTTACTAAAAGACAGAACTTATTTTTTCATTTTGCCTTTAATGGCTATGAGGAACACCCTTCTAGCGACGGGAAAGAGAGCCAATTTAGCACCCACTCCTCTAAATTCCAAACTGTTTGAATTTGGTTCCAGTGGATCAGGCAACTTGATCACTTTTACATACAGATTTTCCCTCCTTATTTTTTTGGGTGACAATCTGGAATTGTAAATTCATTTTCATCGGGACCTTTTTTGGATTATACGTTGAATTTTGGATTAAGCCGATTCAAAGAGTAGTTGAACAAGTGAAATATCCACTCCACCGGAACACCTCCCTGCAATAATGTACAGAAACATTGAGGGAAGAAAAAAAAACATCCTACGCAAAACTAACCATGGAAGCGAGCCCTTTGTGAAACTGGCAAAGCAGCAACAGACCAACCAGTAATGGCAGGAAAGGCACGGATCATCCTAGACGGAGTTTACCAAAGTGGGGACAATCTTTATGCCAACATAGATGGAATTGTATTTGGTTGACACAGAAGCAGAAGTCTTAATGACCCGCCGAGCCTTGACGAAAATTGGACACCTAGAAGTAATCGTTGCAGATGGATCAACAACAAAAATGCCAGTCAGCATCTGGAATGGAATTGTTTGGGTACTTGGACCATACAATCTATTGGCATTGAAAGACGCAGAGAATTTGAACAAACCGAGATGCAAGCGCCGATCAGTGAAAGTACGACTACATAAGCTCCAATCAAGACTAGTCCGCATAGGACCATCCAAGGATACAACACCAATGGAATGGTACAAGCCTGTGGATGTACCTGCAGCAGGTCCAGGAGGTCCACGACAGTGACCTGTCCCCGGAAAGCAAAGAAAGACTGACAAGAATTCTAGAAAAAGCTGCTGTGGCCCATTTCAAGAATGACTCTGGAGACTTGGGCCCGAAGTATATGCATACTATAGGCGGAGGAGTGCATCCACCAGTAAGACAATACCCTCTCAAACCTAGAGCTGTTGCTAAAATGGACATAATTGTGAAAGAACTGTTGGCATTTGACATAATTCGAGAAGAGCCAAATCCAATAACTAATAGCCCCATTCAGGCTGTGAAGAAGCCTAAATCGGCAGAAGACGGCTGGAAGCCTGTTATCAACTTCTAGGCTCTTAACCGCTGGACGGTAGCTAATCGACCAAGCCTTATCGATCCCCAAACATCCCCAAAGACTTTGAGAATGAAAAAATACAAATCATGCATTGGTTTGGCAAATGGATTATTTTCAATGAGACATCGCAAGGAAAAACGTATAAAAGAAAAGCATATGTTTGGCAAAGATTGCCACAGGGATCCAAAAACTCAAGTAATGTTTTCCTATCAGCAGTTTTGCGAGTTCTTGAAGGATTGGAAATCAAAGTCTACATAAATGATGTGTTTGTTGCCAGTGACACAGAGGAGAAACATTTGGACATGCTGCAAACTGTGATCGAGAGGATCTCAACAGCAGGACTCAAGATTAATTTAAAAAAATGCCAGCTGTCAAGATTCCAAGTGGATTATTTGGGCTTCCAGGTGGCAGCAGACTTGGGACTCTCAGATGGATTCAGGCAGAAAATCGACTTTTGCCCCCAACCACCAAGAATGAGCTACAAAAAATACTCGGGCTATGCAACTATGTTAGAGATCATGTTCCCTACTACAAGAAATAGAAAGAAAGACCACTTTATGCGCGCCTTCGAAAGAATCCTGATAAGAAAAAGACTAAAGTATGGCCTTGGGCAGCGAAGGACCAGGAAAACTTCGAAAAAATTGAAACAAACAATCAGAGATGCTATAAGACTTGAACTGAGAAGTCTGACTACAAGATTGGTCGCTGAAGTGAGTTGTGAAGACGATGCGGTGGTAACGGTCAGCAATGAAGGCGTTGGACTAGTGACATTGTGGAGCTACACCCTGACTAGCGTGGAAAATAAGTTTTCACAAGCAGAGAAAGAGCTGTCAGTCTTGGCAAAATACTGGATCTCCTCGAAAGACCTGGCTCAAGGACAGGGTATAAGAGTCATCACACAGAGTCAAGTTCGTCACTTTCTGACAAAGACCCCCATCGAGAGCACAAAGGCAACCAATCTAAGATGGGAAAGATATCAAGACATCCTATTAGACCCCAACCTTGAAATCGGACCAGCGACGACCACCACCAAGAAGCAAGCATCATCAGACCAGGAGGAGGCGAAGCCATTTGAATGGGTCCTCTACTCCGACGGGTCCAAGAAGGCTAGGGACCAGTATGCACACTGGCGATGCATCCTCAAGCAAAATGGTGAGGAACGATGTCGTTGCAAAGGAAGAACCATTGGCAGTGCACAAACTGGAGAAGCGACTGCCGTGTTGGAAGGACTGTTGGAAGTTATTAATCGGCACGTGGGACGTGTGAGGGTTATCACAGAGGGGTCACTATTGTGCACGAGCCCTCGAAGAACATCTAACCATATGGGAAGAAAATAGCTATGTGGGAGCGAAAGGAAAAGGATTTATGTTGTCCACCAGAAGTTTCCGGGATTTGAAAAACCAGAAAATCCATTTGGTTCATCCCGCGAGATCAGAGAAGAACTAAAGAAGATGAAACATCACCCTGTAACGTGGACAGCACAAAGATGTACACTGTGTAGGACGTCACTATGACATCCTCATGAGCTCATGGCTCATAGCAACAAGGTTTACATAAAGAATGGCGAAGGCATGATCCTTTAGGACAAAAGTGTCATACTCAAGGCCCGCGGGCCAGATGTGGCCCGCCATGTCATTTAATGTGGCCCGCGAAAGCTTAAAAGTTTTGAGTGTCTAAAAATAAATTAAGAGCGTGGTTTGACCAAAAACTACATTTCCCACAATGCCTTTCGACTACGGTAGCCGCGGCAGTGTTTCCACATCCATGCCAACGAGTGGAATTGAGATGTCCAGAAAGAGAAAAGTTGATACAGACGGAAGACTGTTTCAAGAAAGATGGCAAGGCGAATACTTGTTTGTGCTTCAAGGAGAAAGACCGGTATGTCTTTTGTGTTACGAGGCGGTGTCGGTTGTCAAAGAGTACAATCTGTGTTGACATTTTGACACCAAACACGGAGCTAAGTACGCTAAAGCTAGCCTTCAAGAAAAGCAACAAATTGCCCAAGAATTAAAAGGCAGACCGCGGTCGCAGCAGAGTTTGTTCACGAAATCCACAGCCAAAAACAAGGCCGCAGTGAAAGCTAGCTTCATTGTGGCTGAAGAAATCGCCCACGCTTCCAAGTCTTTTTCAGAGGGAGCGTTTTTGAAGCAGTGCATGCTGAAGGTCTGTGAGCAGATGTGTCCCGACCAGTTACAGACTTTTAAAAATGTCAGTTTATTAACTCTTTGACTGCCAGACGTTTTCAGAAAAGGGATGCTGTGGGTGCCAGCCGATTTAAGCATTTTGACTGATCTTTCAAGGTCCACAGAAAATGTTGTGTTTGGACTATAGAAACACACATACTGCCAAATGAAAGATTGAACTCTCATCTTTCATCAGAAAAAAAAGTTTGTTTCTTCCTTATTCCGTTTTTCAGTAATCAACAATAGAAAATGGTTAGTTTCACCCAAATGCTCTGTTTTGAAACAAAATACGGAGAAATCAAGCTTTTTGTGAAACGATATTATTTCATGCACTCTAGTGAATTTGACACCTTTTTTTTCCCCATGAATGATGCCACAAACACCTAAACAGTGCTTTACTTATGTAAAACACTACCACCAACAATGAAAAAGTGTTTTTTTGATAGCAAAATACGTTTATTTACATTCAACAGTGTAACAATTTGACACAACAATTTGGCAAACTATTTACAAATGTGTGCAACTGTGGTACTATTTACAATTATGTGGCTGTTTCAACTACAGTTTTTCTTTTTGTGTAACACTCCCAGTAGTCATTATACTAATTAGATCTGCTTGATACTATCAGCACAGCTGGCCAAGACTTTCCTCCACCCGTTTCCAAAAAACAAACAAAAAAAACATAGTGAACGTCTTTTAACGTCTTTTAACGTCTTTGGCAGCCCTCCGTAGGATTTTACTAAACGTTATTTAACGTTTTTGTCAGTCAAAGAGTTAAGAAACACCATCACGGACAGAGTGAAGGAACTAGCAGAAAATCTTACAACACAGCTGGCCGAGGAGACACGCAGCTACACAGCTTTTTCATTAGCTGTTGATGAAAGCACAGATAACACGGACACAGCGCAGTTATCAATTTTTACTAGCGGCGTAAAGTCGGACCTCTCTATCACTGAGGAGCTGTTGGATGTGGCTGCAATGCATGGGACCACGACGGGACAGGACATTTTTGATGCGGTGGAGAAGTCCGTAAGTAAAAATGCATTGCAGTGGGAAAACTTGGTGGGATTAACTACAGACGGTGCACCGGCAATGTGTGGAGGAAAAGTGGACTTGGTTGGACTAATGAAGGGGAAAAATTAAAAAAATTAACTGTCACACGCCTCTGATAACGTATCATTGCATTATCCATCAAGAAGCTTTGTGTGGGAAGGTGCTGGGAATGGAGGACATTGTGACCACAGTCATGAAAACAGTGAACTTCATCCGGGCGCGTGGCCTGAATCACTGTCAGTTCCAGCAGTTTTTGCTGAAGATGGGCTCGGAACACGGGGATGTGCCGTACCAAACAGAAGTGCGATGGCTGAGTAGGAACAAAGTCCTCAAGCGATTTTTTGAGCTCAGGGAAGACATTGCTCTTTTTATGCAGAGTAAAGGAAAACTCATGTCTGAACTATCAGATCCAAGGTGGCTGTGTGACTTTGCTGTGTTGTGTGACATAACTGACCATCTCACCCAGCTGAGTCAGAAGCTGCAGGGACGCAAACAAGTCATCACGCAGATGTCCGACACGATCACGGCTTTCCAGCGTAAATTGGACTTATGGATGTGGCAAGTGAAACAGGACAATCTTGTCGACTTTCCTGTTTGTCAGAGCATGTCAGCCTCATTTGCCGAGACTTTTTCATGTGCTCAGTTGGGTACCAAACTGAGCTGGTTAAAGACTGAGTTTGATCGGCGCTTCTCTGACTTCAGAGCACAACAGTCTGGCTTTGACATATTTGCCAATCCTTTCACCACCGATGTCTGCACTGCACCCCAACACCTTCAGATGGAGCTAATTGAGCTTCAAAGCGACAGTGGCCTGAGAGCAAAGTTCCAGGATGCTGCAATCCAGGACTATTACCATCTGCTGCCCCCTGGTTTGATGCCACAGCTTCGATTTCATGCTGCCCGTGTTCTGTCCATGTTTGGGAGCACCTATCTGTGCAAACTGTTTTTTTCCATAATCAATCTGCACAAAAACAAGCACAGATCACACCTCACGGATGACAACCTCCATGCTGTTCTACGCATTGCCTCAGCACAGGACCTAAAACCAGACATTGACACACTGGCAACGGGAAAACGGTCAAGCATCTGGTCAGAAAACACACAGGTAGGCATGTTTTTTTAAAACTTAATTAAAATATAATAAAATGTAATTCAACTAAGAAGATGAACAGTTAAACTGTGCAATTTGATGATTGTGCTTGCATTTTGTTTTGTGTTTATCATTTTCAGAACATGATCAATCGATAGTAGAGAGAGAATCCACTTGGTGTGTTCAAGGACAAGCAGCATCTCCTCATCAGACTAACCGAAAAACTTGACCAATATAGTTTTAGAATTGAGTCAACCTTTATTTTGGTATTTTTAGTTGATTACATATTATTTATGTGTAGCTGCTGTTGTAATTATTTAATGTTTGCAGGTCTTATGTGTGTATGCAGACAAATTGTTGTCATCAAATCATCAGTTGGATGCAAGGCTATGTGCAGCCTTTTTTTGTAAAATGCTACATGTGTCATATATGTTCTTTCCAGCTCAGTTTTATGTTATTTTTCTTTATTCACTTGGACAGTTTGATCCTTCATTAATGGAGTTATGTGGGTTTTCATAAGCTGACAAAATGTAAAAGGATTTGTTAGAGCAACAAGCAAACATATGTTTTCTTTGCAACAGTAATTGTCACTTGAATAAATTATAATAAATAATTAGTTATTTAACATTAAGGAGTAGTTACATTTATTTTACATTACATTCGATTACATTTAGTTACATTTGTAAGTTACATCTGGCCCTTTGAGGACAGCCATTATGCTGATGTGGCCCTCGGTGAAAATGAGTTTGACACCCCTAAAGTTGAAGGAATGACTTGCATAAGCTTTGTGAGGATTGTCAGGGAAGCCGCCCTCGTGAAGATTTCCACCAATTGTCCTCAATTTACAGGAGACTGGCTGAATGAAAACAACATACCCTATGACATCTTCCACCCCCTATGCCACATGTAGCCTGTTGCATTTCATCACACCTACCCTTTGGCACCTGCATTGCTATCAGCCCAACGTGCATACCAGTTCTCCAGGGTGGGGCCACCCCACAGGTCCATCTTGACCACCATCCAGGCCTTATCCCAGTTTGTGAACTGATGACTGGCGTCGAAGGATCCCCACTGGTGTCCGTCATATGCCCTACTGTCAACATGCCCTACACACCAAAGTTATCGAAAATGCGGATAAAGAGCTCACTATCACGGAACCACCAACACCTCTTCTTCAGGAGTCCTGCCTCAGTGTGGTGTCCTCTACAGAACCGGACATGCTGTTGGAGTTGATTGGAAACCTCAATGGCGATGATGACGAGGACCTGTGACTTGTATGGGGACATTTGGGGGCAGGTGGGGTTTCTTTACCAGGTACTTAATCCAAGGAAGGAGTGTTGAGTTGGGCAGTGTCAAAATTGGAAATTAACAAGCATCACATGTAAACTCACACAGACCTTGTTTACATTTTCCAATACAGCCAGCTTGCTTACAATATTTTACAGTGCTAAAGCATATAACCAATAACCACTTCACATATTTTTCTTTATATTGTTTCATAATTTTTAAACAGAAACATTAATATCTAAGAAACTATGGTAATACAGCCCATGTCCATTATCCCGCATAATGGATCATGTGTTAGTATTAAGATGTATTAGTACTCATAAGGTGCTTTTCCATTAGCCTGGTTCCACACATAGATGGCAATGCTTGGCACCTAGTGGTTACTTCTCCAGTAGACTTTTTCGCAGCCGAGCGGTTACAATTGAACCGCTTTATCAGAAGAACCATCTCGGAGTAGTTCTAAAACGCCAGCAATTCGGGGCCGAGTAAGGCCGTGAAGTAATTGCCTGACACAATGCAGCAAAGAACTCCACTGCACATGCCCATTTCCTGGTTTTAGACGAGCGAGACAGAGCCACACACCGACTGTCACCAAAGTCATAAAAATACAGTACTGTATATACTGTACAATAAACATAATTGTGTTTTGCAACAACACTGAATGATATTTACAATTTTATATGTACTAATGGATAAATATTGGATGATTAATGAGTAAAAATATTCATGAGCGAACGCACCGCTCGTCCTTTCCTACTCACTTGAATGAGAGGTGTCCAGATGCAACCTGGAGCCTTGCTGCTCCCCCGGCCTGTCGGCCGTGCTCCCTGCCTCGGCGGTGGCTTAGGCTGGAGGGCTTAGGCTTAGGCTGGAGGGCTTTGGACGCCGCAGAGTCAGGACGATAAACCGTTGACTCGGAGAGGCGTCCAAATGAATGAGACTGAGCACTCCATTCAGAATGAATGAGCGCTTGCAGCAAGCGTTGCTTGACGCTCGAGAAATCATTATCGCAATATCGCTTCCATAGTACATATGAAATTGTAAATATGAAAAATTCAAAATGTATGGACTGTATACTGTATATTATATTTTTACCTTGATGGCGGCCGGATGGTAAAGCTAAATTGAGAATGAACAACTTCACGCAGTCTCAAACAAACATAATGGTCATATTTTACATTATTTTCCTTTTGTTAGCCGGTCTTGGCCCATACTACTTCTATATTTTATTTCCAACTTTGGACTGGGATGTTTTGTACCTGATTTATTAGAGAGTAGAAACATTTTATTTATGCAACACTGGATTGTCATTGTCATTAATATTTTCTTCTTATTCCTTTTGTTATTGAATTCAAGCTTAATCGCTCTTGCTATCTTACCTCTTGGCTATTAAAGCAGATTTCTAAAGCAGAAGAAGAATCACATTTAATTATTTCTTGCACAAAATTCTATTAGCGAATGAACAGCTAATCACCATCATTGTTTCTGTCATAGAGATTTCTTAATTGCTAATTGCTAATAAGAAACCCAAAGAGTCCAGGCGGTCATAACAAAGACAGCAAAACAAGGTTAGGTGAGAAACAAGTGCACAACATCATTAGAGAGGAAGCTACATTAAGAGCGCGATCAGACCTACATCTTATTTCTAAGGTTACTTGACAGAGGTACAGGCTGATTTTAAAAAGGCTGATACTCTAAATGTGGGTAGTGAGAACCTAGACGAATTTCTCTCAACACAGGCTTTAATATCCTCCATCTCCCTGCATGATCACATTATTGAGTATGGATTACGGGAGGCTCCTACTCTTTAAACAGAGAGTTTAATTATATGGATTAATTTTTAAATTAATTTCCTTTCTTCCCTTTTGTACTTTGTTTATCTTTTGTTTCCAACACTGGACTGAGTAGAAACATGTATATATTCAATTATTGTTTATTATTATACTCTTTATGAATAAATTAAAAGGTTATTAAAACCCCCAACGAGTCCAGACCGTCATATTTGACTGTCCGAGGGTTCTAGGCATTATCAAGTTCACTAGATTATTAGAGAGGGAGCTGCCTTAAAGCTTGGTCAGATCTCCACATTATTTCTGCTAAGTTTACTCAATAGAGGTGTGGGCTGACTTCAACTGGGCAGACGGTTCAGAATTGGCAGTGACAACCTAAATTAATCTCTATCGACACCAATTTATGCAAGCGTCTGTCTCACTTTAAGTCCATGTTATCATGAGTATGGAATACGGCAAGCTTTGACCCTTTGATTGGAGAGTTAGTCAGAACCTTCTTGAAATAAAGACAATTATTTTAAGTGTTAGTTTAAATTCTGTGGGGAATGAAATCTGGCAAGTTCATCTATAAAGTCAACATGAAGCCTGTCTGCTTCAAAAAACAAACTAACTAACTAAATAATAATAATAATAATACGCTCATAGTCATTACCCATCATTCCAGTGAGGCTTGAGATGTTTCTTCATAAGTTCCATGACTCCATCAAACCATTGCCAAAAGGTGAAGTTGCGTCCGGGTAGGCTCTCCTGTTCACAAGAATTCAATTGAGTTTCTTTGCCGTTGTGAAATGCGAAGTATTTTTCAGGAGCACAGATTTTTCTTATATTACTGAAGAGTGAGAGATTTACTGCTGTAGCGACGAGATGCTGGCCTCACCCTGTTAAACTGGGCCCAAGATATGGTCATGTTGCGGTATTCGTCTGGGTTGTTACTTGTACTCGTGAAAGCTTTCTGGGCCAGGAAGACCAGGTTATTCTCAGACAGGCCACGACCACTGTGCATCTCTGCCTTGTATTTCATATCAAGGGCTTCACATAGCTGGGTCCATAGTACCTTGTCTGGCACAATGAATGGAACCCGGCCCTGAAGGGAACAAATGAAAGAAAAAGAAAACTTGAAAAAACACAACATACCTGCCATATTTGTTAGAGGGAAGCATATGCACATTATGATGTTTCTTGGCATGGGAATGTTCTATTGTGTTGCAGCCAGATTTCAGAGATTCCCCCACGAGGAATGTTGTTAAGTGGTACCACTCACTGACTGCTACATTCTGCAACTGTGATTGCGTAAGGGCTCTACAATGATTGCACTGCAGTGATACTGACAAATGAAAGTCCTCGCCCATGTACATTTGAGTGATGAAGAATACCAAATTATCTTACTAAAAGGTTTATCCTAATGTATGTTGGAAGTGTTTACAAAAAATAATAATACTGTAATATGAAATAAAGATTGAAAGTATGGAGAGAAGCCAAACTCTTTGGAGGCCAATAAAACTATCCACTACTATAGAACTGGATGTTAAGCAAAAATGTTCATTTATAGAAATAATTAATAGAAGTGGAATAAGACTGCAGTATTCAACTCACTGGTTCAGCGAAGGCATTGTCCCAAAGTACTGTTGCTGTGGCATTGTTGTCCTGACTACCATGGACTATCACTACCACGGGTAGTGATAAAGTCTGCAGGTTAAAGCAAAGAAAATAATGACACAAAGATTATAGGTAACAAAAACTCAAAATTCCCCATCTTGAGAAATTACATTACATAAGAAACTATTTTTTCGTATGTTTAATGAAATACACCTGTATGTGTAACCCACAAGACATATTTAGTATTACTAAACCCAAGCTAAACCCTAGGAATGAAAAGATGAATCAATGTTCCCTTACTTTAACATGGAAGACAAGTTCATTGCCTCCAATGCTGAACTGTGATTCAAACAGAACTGTGAACTTCTCCTCAGTCACTGACTCTGCACCTCGACGGTCCGAACGCTTGATTCGCTTCAGAGACTAAACACACAAAAATTAGATTAATAAATATTAAACTTCTTAATATATGCATGCGGTGGTTGTGTAGGTAACAATGAAAGTGCCCATCCACCTTTTAAACAGAAAACAATTCTGATTTGACTGATCAGCAATATCATAGCATGCTTGTGTTGTATTTTCCAATAATCCATGGAGCAATTATCATTTAGATTTCAGACACTGTGTTCATTCATTGTCCTGGCTTTAACAATACCGCCTCATTTATACAACATGCATTTTTTATAGCACTCATTTTTCATCAGGGTCCAGCTGGGTTAGAAGTGAATTTTTCCCAACTGACTGTTAAGCAAAAGGTGGGATACAACATAAATCAGTGCTTCACTAACTTTTATTGGAGAAAAAAAAATCACAACCCGTCTTTAGAATTTCTGCACTTGGTAGGCAAAATTCCTTCTAAATGATCAGAAAATGTGAATCCCAAATCACAGAATATGAGTCGCTTACAAAACTTTTGACTATGACTGTATGCATGAAAGCATCGTTATAAAAATGTGAACAAGTTACAACTATTGAATATTCTTAACTAAAGCACTGTATCCTTTCTTTTTCTATGAACTGCTCTATGACATTTCATCAAAAACATGACAGGTGTTTAAACTGGAATCCTACCATGTTTCTGAAGTGTGCACTAAGAGTGCCTGTGGCTTGCTGATACTCCATCACACAGTTGTTGTTCAGGATTTCACCGCTGCTTTCACTACCAAATGGGGGGAAATTAAGTTGGGGGGAAAAGTGAATAAAGTGACCTTCTCGAACAAAAGCAGGGCACACTACATGTAGCCAAAAAAACAAAAACAAATCACAGCTAATTCCGAATAAATAACACTTCATATACATGATTTAACAAAGCAGATTGTTATACAGAATTTACACTATAGTTATGCAACAATATTAAAGTCTGCTTTCTGTAGTTGCTTCTCACCTGTGTGTGCTTTCATTTTTGAGTAGAGCTTTGGCTTGTTGCTCACTCACAATGACAGCCTTGACTTGAGGTGGATTCATGTGGACGTTGAGCTTTCCGCCTACCAGAAGTCGCACCGTGGCAGCAAACTTGGTGTGGGTTCTTAACACCTGGGGCGGTTGCTTTTCAATGATGAAGGTGCTAAACAGGTGGATATATCAACATCAAGAGAATTATTCAAAGGAAATGAGACTGACATCCATAGCCATTCGAATGATCATATGATTTGGGTTAATGCTTAATATTAATGTTGATTAGGCAGCAGAGATGAAACTTTTTTTTAAGCCTAAATGAAGGTTTTCTCTTAATACCTCAAATATTTTCTCTGCAACCTTGATGAAAGACACCTGCTTTTTCGCACTAAAAATTATGAGACAGTGACATTAACGCCATAGCGATGGACCTTCAAAAATCAAAATAAAACCACTACTCCTGTGTACAAGTCTTCAAACAGTACCATGGACTTCCACATAGCTCAAAAAGGATTATGTGTGATTTTCACCTAGTGACCAAGGCAGAGATGATATCAGTGATGTCCGCATTGAGTTTGTTCAGTAGATCTTCCATGGGGCCTGGCAGAGGAAGCTGCTGAGTAAGATGTTCACAGCGTCGAATCTGTTGTCGATTTGTCCAGATCAGATCAGCCAGTTTTTCACACCTAAAAACAAGCGGACATATTGATAAGATGCTGGAATCATTTATTTGTACAGCAATTACATCAACATATGTAAGTGAGGATGAAGATAAAATAAACAAATTATTTTTCTGTTGCCAGTCAAAAGTAACCAAAAGGAATCCTGAAGACAAACCAGGACTGGAGAATGTCAAGTCCTCCCTCATGAGGCCCGCCATTTCCAGCTAACTGCTGCCTCCTCTTCCATTGGATGAGTTCCTCATCTAGAATTAAAGTCTGTTGTTTCCTTAGAAGGGTTAAGGTATTTTGGTGTTGTTCTGACAGGTCCTGCAAACACAACGTGAGCCACATACTGAGAACACTAGTGTTTTAAACAATATTTGTACAAGACGGCAATAAAAAGGCCATGCAAAAGATGTGTTGAGGAATTTTCCTAAAAGTGGAATACAAAAAGGGACATGCTCTGTTGGATTGGTTGTAGAAAAGAAGTTTGTTGTCCCTCTCGTGTTCTCTTCTTCACTGATTGTCAACCGTGCACTGTGTTCAACCTGCCCTTTATCACCTTCTACTACCTGTACTATTTTTCCAATGTGCTATGTGCTCCCTCTTCCAAGCCAGGTCCCCTTTGTCAGCTTGATAAGTATACCAACCCAATATGTTGTATTTGTCGTGTATGACCAAGCTTCATTCATTATTTGACAAATTTGGACTCTACTGTGTGTTACTGACTTTTGGACCTTTGTCAGTTAGTTATTTAATCACCTCTTCTGTGCAATTTAGTCCAACTGCTGTGGACCCTACACTCATGAGAAACAAGAAGGAAGGGGGCCCGGCTCACTCATATGACAGTGATATGGTATCTCTTGAAAATGACTAGACAACTGAATAATACTAACCCAATTCCAAATGAAGAGGGGACGTTGGTGTTAAACATAAATAAAAACAGAATACAATGATTTACAAATCACCTACATTTAATGAAATACACTACAAAGACAAGATATTTAATGATCAAACTGATAAACGTTATGGTTTTTCGCAAATAATCATTAACTTGGAATTTTACGGTTGCAACACATTCCAAAATAGCTGGGATGGGGTCATGTTTACCACTGTGTTACATCACTTTTTCTTTTAACAACATTCAATAAACGTTTGTGAAGTGAGGACACTAATTATTGAAGCTTTGTAGGTTGAAGATTTCCCATTCTTGCTTGATGTACAGCTCCAGCTGTCTGGGGTCTCCGTTGTCGTATTTTACGCTTCATAATGTGCGACACATTTTCAATGGGAGACAGGTCTGGACTGCAGGACCCGCTCACTCGACCATTGAGAGGCCCAACCCAAGAGACGTTAGGACCGCACCCTTATTTGAATAACATTTCGA
This sequence comes from Leptonotus elevatus, assembly GCF_054856555.1. Classification (NCBI taxonomy): domain Eukaryota; kingdom Metazoa; phylum Chordata; class Actinopteri; order Syngnathiformes; family Syngnathidae; genus Leptonotus; species Leptonotus elevatus. The sequence goes on from NC_141258.1 coordinate 14,901,753, forward strand.
CCTGACAGAGCGTCTGTAGCATGAAATAAATAAATGTGAGAGCAAAGTGTTTTTATTTATCGATTGATATTTAACTCCATTTATATATTAATTTATATATTTATTTTTGTATTTATTGGGACAGTTATTTTAATTTTTTGAATCAGTTTTTTTATTTTGGGATATATATATATATATATATATATATATATATATATATATATATAGTTGTTTCTATTTCCATTTATATTTATTTTTTATATTTATTTTTTGTATTTATTTTTTGTATTTAATTTTTGAATTATATTTTTTACAACAGTTTTTTTATTTTCATTTTTATTAATTTATTTAGTTTTGGTCTTCAATACGACGTCCACAATATCCAAAGACAATTTGAAATGTGGACTCATCAGACCACAGAACTTTTTATCAGTCCATCTTAAATGAGCTCGGCCCATGAAGCTGGCGGCGTTTCTGGGTGTTGTTGATACATGGCTTTTATTTTGCATAAGAGAGTTTTAAGTTGCACTTATGGATGCAGCATCAAACTGTATTTACTGACATTGGTTTTCTGAAGTGTTCCTGAGCCCAAGCATGTAGTAACATATTTTACACATTGATGTTGGTTTTTGACACAGTGCTGCCTGAGGGATCGAAGGTCACGGGCATTCAATGTTGATTTTCAACCTCAGATGATGAAATCCCTAAATTCCTTGCAATTGTACATTGAGGAACATTGTCCTTTAAACTGTTCCACTATTTTCTCAAGCACTTTTTCCACAAAGAGCTCACAAAAACTCTCGCCCTATCTTTGCTTGTGAACACCTGAGCAATTCAGGGAACTCCTTTTATACCCAATCACCCACCTGTTACTAATTAGACTGTTCACTTGTGGGATGTTCCAAACAGGTGTTTGATGAGCATTGTTCAACTTTCTCAGGCCCCATCCACACAAAAGCCAGTTTCAATGTATCCTCATAAGTTTCTTACAGTTTAAGCCGTTCGTCCACACGATGGCGCGGTTTCGGAGCTTGAAACAGATCACGAGGTCCAGAGTGGAAAGATTTCAAAACGCGCCCCGTACGCTTCCATCTGGACACCATCTGCAGGATACTCCTCCAGTGATTACGTAATGGTCGCAGCTCGATGACGATGCGTTGTCGCAGACTGATGACGTATGCGCCAATTCTCGCGTGACAGCGCGCAAACCAGTCTGTCAACAACAATGGCAGATAGCCGTGTCGTAGTCGTTTTGCGCAGCCTCCTTAGCTTGCTTATGCTTTTGCAGCAAAATATTTTGCTTCTTTATTCCCACGTTCAACAAGCGGTGTTGTACTTGAATCACCCGCCAATGTCACTTCTCCTGTATATCGTCTTTTTCATGTTGTTTTTAAACATGCAAGGCCATGTTTGTTCTGTAGATTGCAATAAAGTTGGAAAAAAAAGTGTCTTCTTCGCTGATTCTTCTTCTACGCTTTCCGTTAACTCCCTGTGGCTGCGCTACAGCGCCACTACAGACTTGGCATATACATTACAGCGTTAAACGTCCTCAGTGTCTTCTTTTGGACACACGCTCAGTCTTTCTTTGCCACCTGTCCCAGCTTTTCTGAAATGTGTTGCAGCCATAATAATATAACAATGATTATTTGCTAAAACTAATTAAGTGTATCAGTTTGAACATTAACTATCTTGTCCTTGTAAGTGTGTTCAATTAAATATAGGTTGAACTTGATTTGCAAATCAGTGTATTTTTATTTATGTTTAACACAACGTCCCAACTTCATTGGAATTTGGTTTGTACAGACAGTTTCAACATGACAATTGGACATTGCAACTAATTTTTAAGAAGAAATATTATAGTTGCTTTGGCATGTAATAATAAGAAAAAAAAATTGGATCAAATTGTTGAAATGTTATCACTCAGCTAAAAGTTACAAATTATTAATAAATGTGTTACGTTAGATCATATAACTAAGGTGAAAGATGCATAACAAGCTACAATGTGGATGGGCTGTTGAGATGTGAAATGGAATTATTAGTACAGTAAATCTTGACAGCTCTGTGGTGTGAGGTGACATTGCCGTTTAAAGCAATAAACTTGCCAGCAAAGGAATACCAATTATATGATGTGGATATTAAATATTCATACAAGCCTGTATTTCTGTAATGTGCTGGCCTCTCTGGCGAGCCAGGCCTCCACAGTGGCCCTCTTGCTTTGTAGCGTGGTTTCCCGTTGGGTGCGCTCAGCTACAGGCAGAGAGCTCAGACTGCTCAACTGGGCTGACCAAGATGGAAGCAAGATTTCAACAATGAGGGGTGGGGGGGCTTACAAGTTAGAACTGATTTCACCAGGTTCAAAAAATATTCAACAAATATAAAAATATGTTGACAAAAATATGCTTATTTGATTCTGTTACAAAAAGACTAATTCGCTCAGGCAGCATAAAGATGGATGCTGGAGCGAAGTGCATACCCTGGAGGCGCAGGTTCTCCTGGTACTGGATGATGAAATACTCCTGGCTGTGCTGCAGCTTTCTCAGTTCATTCTCAGTTTCCTGTGTGGCTAATCGGAGCTCCTCGAAGGCCTGATTGATCTGTTGATGGCGCTGGGAGAGGCTGTCTATGGCCTGCCCCCCACTCACAGAATTTGCCTGAACACAAAAATTGCAATTATTAAAATGGGGGTTTGAAATGCCAGACAACTCCACAGTAATCAGGAGGCAGACTAACATATTTTCACTTGACCACGGCGAGACTTGAACCGTTTGGTTCACGATTGGCTTCAGCACTTACATTTGAAGCTTCTTGAACCAATCGCTGCTCGGAGCACAAAATGTGTTTGATGCAGCGCACCAGCTCCAAAGGACAGCGGTCATATGTGCTCTGTAGTGAAATTTAAACAAACAATTAATATTGTATAACTATACAACATAACAAAGTGGGGATTTTGATACTGATTATAAAAATTAAAAAGAAACTCTTGAAAAGGTGTTCAATTGATTCCATTACAGGTGAGCTTACTCAGGCTGATCAGTTTTGCTAGTTTACCTTTAGCTGGTTTGCATAATGTCCTAGCTTGATCTTAAGAAGAAAGCCATCCTCTCCTCCCTGAAGCTGGGCTTTCCTCTGAAGCTCTGCCACCAGGTTGTCCAGCAGACGCTTGGCTTTGACTTCCTCTGCTGGGTTGCCCAACTCCACTGAATCCCTTTGAAGTCACATCATTTTTTATGGGTATTTTAGCCAACAGCAGACTGCACATCTAACAAATCACACATTACTTTTCCATTACTATTGAGAAAGAGTTGATGAGGTTCATTGCTAGTGAGGCAATGAAATTGGAGTCAGATTTATATTTTCATGAGTCAAATCAATATAAGATCAACATTCTTTTTACACACATAATATCTGGTAAGGACGGTTGCATTTCCAGTGGATTAGAAAGAACGTATTAGCCATTGCAATTTCTTAATTATTCAACAGGCTACTCTTTACATTACTAAGTGAAGTGCAAAAATGAATCTCATAAAGCCAGTCCTTTTCAGGTATAGGTCAATTACAAGCCAGTGATTGCGGGTGTGCACGATATGAGGTGAGCTTGGCTGTTTGCTGCCACACTTCGAACAGGAAATAGGCAAACTAAGTTATCAGCTATTTTGACTAGGAAATGGGGAGGATTATTTGATTCAAAATTAGGGTTGGGCGATATGGCCAAATAATAAAATTTCTATTTTTATCATTCATTCTGGACGATTACGATTTTAATCAAAATAATAAACCCAAATAACATTTATTTAAAGGTTTCATTTATTGAAAAATAAATCCTGTGCAAAATGTTAAGACAACAATAATGTATAACCAATTTTAAATAAGTTTCAACGTAAATTTAACATTAATAGCTTGTGCAAAAAATATCTATTAATATCTTGTGCAGAACTTGCTTAATGCCACAATTACGTAGTTAGTAACTACAGTATTGATACAAATACTGAAATTCAAATGACCAGAGTTGGCTCTCAATCCACTGAGCCAAGTAGTGCCGCACTTCGATGGGAAAGTGCTGGCCATACAGTGCCTGCATCTGGTGTAAGGCATCGCCCTGCAGCTGCTGGGTTTGGATCCACATTGCCATGGTGCTCCTGTGGAATTGGAAGAGTGGGGGAGAAAAGGAAAAGGATGAGGGGGCGTGGCTGAACAGCGAGAGTATTTGAGTTGAGTGTAAAACTTGGGTTGCTGCATGATGATGTTACAACAGACAAGCATAATTTTCATTATGCTGTTTATTAAACATCTTGAGGTATTACTTAGCAAAGCAATAGTATTAGCTTCTATTTGACCGACCAACGCAGATTTAAAAGTGCAGATTGTTGTTTGTCTGCTGCCTTAAGTTAAACGGATGTTTTAGCTTGCTAACGATTTTGTGAATGCATACTCAGGGATTGCCACGCTACCACGCAGACGACATTCAAATGAATAATTTTTGTTAAATATCTAGATATTGGTGAACTGATATACTTATTTACATTAATAGTGGCTGGATTTTGAGTTTCTTGTTTTCAATTTGAGTGGGACTTCAAAACGTGAGCTGTGCTAGCTAGCGAAAGTATGCTATCATCTTCGCTAGCATCGTATACCTCAATCATAAAGTTGGCAAGTTACAACACAATCATACGATTCAAACATCAACTCCCCGACGCCACATGCCACTTGTACGGTTGCGAAAAAAAAACGCTCACCTTTTAAAGGCTGCAGAACAGCTCTCAGAAACACCATAGAAAAGTAGAGGACGGACAACACGTAAACACAACTTTTCACGTCACAGTTGTTGACGTTGGCGCTACATTCTGCTATACCAGCTGTTGCTGGAAGTATGAGTCAAGTGTCAAATTTAGGGACCGCTTCCGTTTCTATCTTTCAAAATGAAATAAAACACTACTGTCTTCAACAATATTTATTTTTATGGTAGTTGTTTGTATTATTGATAACCATCATCTAACTTTATAACAAAAATATTCTTTAAATTGTTGTGGTCCTACCAGAGTTTTATTTTCAATACAATATCAAATGGACTTTATGCACAAATCACTTCCGCATTCAGCGTATGAGTGCACCCAACCTCCGGTGCGGGGAGACTTCAGCGGAGCGCACCGTTGATGTGATGTAAAACTCTAAGCCTAAATCTTAAACCCACTGAAAAATAACAGGAGTCGCTCCTTGCTTTAACACTATGTCTATCAGAATTTTAAAACTACTAATTAGATCACCCAGAGCCGTAATTTTAACGGCTTGAGCTCTGATAATAATGCCATTGCTCAAAATTATGATTACACGTAAATACAAGCCGTTTGAGTAGCTACTAGTTACTAAAGCTATTTAGTTTATTATATATTTTTTAATGTAAATGTAAATTATGTATTGTAGCTCATCTCCCGGGACTACTGGAGTCGACACAGTACCCCCCTAGTCAGACGGTAAGGTTGAGGTGTTGGATCTTTCAGATAGAACCTGCCAGCTAACTGTTCATAACTTGTTAATTTTTCCAGTTTTTTATTTTAATGATACGTTATTGGATAAGAATATATATAAGTTATTGTGCTTCCTACTCCTTTTGAACATGTAAATTCTAACATTGACTATTTTCTTTCTTGAAATTTTTATTTGAAGTTCAATTTACATTTGTACTTATACTTATATACTTATGTGGGTTTGAGCCCCACATTGGGAGGTTGTTTGTTTTGTGGGGCATTTTGTCTAGTCTTTCTCATAGTTCTCAATTTAATAAATTTTTTAAATAAAATGTTTTTCTTTTTATATGGATTCTCTATCCCCTTCGTCATCCATGCCTTATTTAGACCATTAGATTTTCTTGCATTTTTAATATGTACTTCAGTAATTAAACATTTCATTATGTTGTCAATGGTGGTAGTCAAATGTTAAATTTGACTTTTTCTTTGAGCTTTGTCTACATATTTAAAAACAGTACTGAACCAGTAGAAGCCTGGTTAGCTCAGTCGGTAGAGCATTAGACTCTTAATCTCAGGGTTGTGGTTTCAAGACCCACTTTGGGAGGTTGATTGTTTTGTGGGATATTTTGTCTAGTCTTTGTCATAGCTTTGTCTACATATTTAAAAAACAGTACTGAACCTGTGGAAGCCTGGTAAACTCAGTTGGTAGAGTATTAGACCCTTAATCTCAGGATTGTGGGTTTGAGTCCCACATTGGGAGGTTGTTTGTTTTGTGGGATATTTTGTCTAGTCTTTCTCATAGTTCTCAATTTAATAAATTTTTTGAATAAAATGTTTTTCTTTCTACATGCAGTCTCTATCCCCTTCGTCATCCATGCCTTATTTAGACCTTGAGTGGGTTCAAGCCCCACTTTGGGAGGTTGTTTGTTTTGTGGGATATTTTGTCGTCTTTGTAATAGCTTTGTCTACATTACTTAAAAACAGTACTGAACTAGTAGAAGCCCAGTTAATTCAGTCGGTAGAACATTAGACTCTTAATCTCTGGGTTGTGGGTTTGAGCCCTTCATTGGGAGGTTGTTTGTTTTGTGGAATATTTTGTCGTCTTTGTAATAGCTTTGTCTACATTATTTAAAAACAATACTGAACTAGTAGAAGCCCAGTTAGTTCAGTCGGTAGAACATTAGACTCTTAATCTCAGGGTCGTGGGTTTGAGCCCTTCATTGGGAGGTTGTTTGTTTTGTGGAATATTTTGTCAAATTTTTGTAATAGCTTTTTATACAAATTTAGAAACAGTACTAACCCAGTAGAAGCCCCTTTAGTTTAGTTGGTAGAGCATTAGACTCTTAATTTCAGGGTCGTGTGTTCGAGCCTCACATTGGAAGGTAGTTTGTTTTGTGGGATATTTTGTCGTTTTAGTCATAGCTTTGTCTACATATTTTAAAACAGTACTGGACAAGTAGAAACCCGGTTAGCTCAGTCTATAGAACATTAGACTCTTAATTTCAGCGTCGTGGGGTCGAGCCTCACATTAGGCGGTAGTTTGTTTTGTGGGATATTTTGTCTTGTTTAGCCATAGGTTTGTCTACATATTTAAAAACATATTTAAAAACAGTACTAAACAAGTAGAAACCTGGTTAGCTCAGTCGGTAGAGCAATGGACTCTTAATCTCAGGTTCGTGGCTTCAAGTCCCTTATTGGGAGGTTGTTTACTTTGAGGGATATTTTGTCTAGTTTTAGTCATTGCTTTGTCTACATATTTAAAAACAGTACTGAACCAGTAATAATCCCGGTTAGCTCAGTCAGTAGAGCAATAGACTCTTAATCTCAGGTTTGTGTGTTCGAGCCCCACATTGTGAGGTTGGTTGTTTTGTGTAATAGTTTGTCTTGTCTTTGTAATAGCTTTGTCTACATATTTAAAAACAGTACTGAACTAGTAGAAGCCCAGTTAGTTCAGTCTATTGAACATTAGACTCTTAATTTCAGCGTCGTGGGTTCGAGCCTCACATTAGGCGGTAGTTTGTTTTGTGGGATATTTTGTCTAGTTTTAGTCATACCTTTGTCTACATATTTAAAAACAGTACTAAACAAGTAGAAGCCTGGTTAGCTCAGTCGGTAGAGCAATAGACTCTTAATCTCAGTTTCGTGGGTTTGAGTCCCTTATTGGGAGGTTGTTTATTTTGTGGGATATTTTATCTAGTCTTTGTCATAGGTTTGTCTACATATTTATAAACAGTACTGAACCAGTAGAAACCCGGTTATCTCAGTCGGTAGAGCGTTAGACTCTTAATCTCAAGGTCATGGGTTAGAGCCTCACATTGGGAGGTTGTTTGTTTTGTGGGATATTTTGTCTAGTGTTTGTCATAGGTTTGTCTACATATTGCATAGAATGCCCGTTCTTGTCCTATCTCGGAAGCTAAGCAGGGTCAGGCCTGGTTAGTACTTGGATGGGAGACTGCCTGGGAATACCAGGTGCTGTAAGATTTTTTTTGCATCTCCATCGCAAAAGTAAACTTTCACAAAAGACATCAAGTACACTAGCTACTTGCTAGCAGACAGCCGCACGCTAAGCTGACCAGATGAGAGCTGAACATGCAGTCAAAATGTTTTTTCCGCCCCAATTTTGGACGAGTGTAACCTTTAAAAAAGTCAACTGTGTGCTTTTTCTCGGTTTATGGCCATACTTCCCTGAGAACTGCTGATCTTGTTCAATCTTGAAAGCTAAGCAGGGTTGGGCCTGGTTAGTACTTGGATGGGAGACCCCCTGGGAACACCGGGTTCTGTAAGCTTTTGCACCTCCATCGCAAAAGCAAACTTTCACAAAAGACGTCAAGTACACTAGCTACTTGCTAGCAGACAGCCGCACGCTAAACTGACCAGATAAGAGCTGAACATGCAGTCAAAATGTTTTTTCTGTCCCAATTTTGGACGAGTGTAACCTTTAAAAGAGTCAACTGTGTGCTTTTTCTCAGCTTACGGCCATACTACCCTGAGAATGTCCGATCTCGTCCGATCTTGGAAGCTAAGCAGGGTCGGGCCTGGTTAGTACTTGGATGGGTGACCGCCTGGGAATACCAGGTGCTGTAAGATTTTGCACCTCCATCGCAAAAGTAAACTTTCACAAAAGACATCAAGTCCACTAGCTACTTGCTGGCAGACAGCCGCACGTTAAGCTGACCAGATGAGAGCTGAACATGCAGTCAAAATGTTTTTTCCGCCCCAATTTTGGACGAGTGTAACCTCAACTGTGTGCTTTTTCTGGGCTTATGGCCATACTACCCTGAGAACGCCCAGGTGTGGTTGATTGGTCACAGCTGAGTTGATTGTTCCTGTTTGTGTCAGTGGGGCTGTGTGCTCCTCATTATGTGGTTTTGTGTTCTTTCTTTGTCTGTTTTTGAATTTGTTTTGTTTATTTTTGTTTATTTTTGTGTTAGTTTTCAGGTTCTACTCCTCCCAGCTTTCTTGGCTGTGGAGGAGGGTTTATTTTTCCCCCTGAGCTTTTTGCTTTGTTTGGACTGATAAAATGGATGTGGCCTTTGCTGGGCCCAGGACGTCTGGAATTGAGAACGGAGTTTTTGCTGGCAGGAAGGTTGGCGGTGATGTAGGTGCGGATGAAATTCGAGGTAGTATGAGTGTGACACATAAGCGAAAGGTGAGCTTTGATAAAGAACTGACAGTGTTTTTGGAGATCGAGGGTGGTGTAGGTCTGTCTTCGTTGGCCCTACTAAGGGCTACTAAGGAAGTCTGTGGTACGATTCTGGCCTGTCAAATGATTACAAAAGACAGGTTTGAAATGACTGTGGCATCCCAGGTGGCCAAAGAGAAATTGCTAGATGGGTTTAGGATCGGGGAAACTAGGGTTCATGGGAGGGATATTAGTGTTGACGAACTTGTTGTCTCTTTCATGGGCCTGCCAGCTTATATTGAGGATGAGGAATTTCTTCAGAAGCTCCTCGCTTGGGGTGTTTCGGCCGTGTCCGAGGTGAGGAGACGAATGTGGCCAGGGACGAACATCGCTGATGGAACGAGGTTTGTTAAGGTCCGCTTTACAGACCAGGTGCGTTCTCTACCGTATTCTAGGTAGGTTTAACACTGCGGGGGGGGCCTGAATATTTTAGGGTCATTCATGACAGGCAAGTGAAAGTGTGCAGGGGGTGTCTCCAGCCTGACCATGTGTTGCGTGAATGCCCTGATTTTTGTTGCAGACGGTGTGGGGCCCAAGGCCATTATGCACGTGAGTGTACAGAGCCCAGGGCCGCTAAATGTAAGGACTGTCATCAGTATCCCTCTGTGTGTGGGTGCTCTGGCCACCTCGCCTCTGACCCAGAGGAAGGGAGTGGGGGTCCCCCAGCTACGGTTGACGTAGAGCACGGTCCTGGATTGAGGGAGGTCCTGTTCACTCAAGATGCGGAACCGGGTATACCTGACCCGGTGGCATTGGCGCCTGTGGTGGGGGGGGGGCTGGTGAAATGTCTCACAGTCCTGCCTCCGAGCAGGGGGCGGGGGGGCAGTGTCCTGCCCTACCTCTAATGTCATGGTGGCAGGGGCTGGACCGGGGAGGGGGATGGGTGTGGATCTGGTTCCACATCTTACCCTTGGAACGGGGGAGATGGTACTGAAGTCAGTCCAGACTCCTAAGTCTCAGCGCTCGAGGGCGGGCAGCAGGGGTCGGGCGCCGCATAGGCAGCCACTGTCTCGGAGTAGTGACAGGTCCAGATCACTGACCGGAGGGTTGGGTCGAAACATGTCGATGAGTTCTGTGAGTCCCAGCCTGGTAGTGATCGGCGGTCAAGGCTGCAAGGTGAAGGTCCCGTTTCATGCGGCACTGCCCGTTCTGAGTCTGCCACTGTAGATGCCACAACTGTTCCTATGGGCGTCATTCCCCAAGGGAATGAGGTTGCGCCAACAAAGATGAATAGGAAGTGTAAACGGTAGTCTGGTGTTAGGATGATGGGTCAACTCCCCTTTTTTTCTCCTTCCTAATGACGCTCTCCCTAGTCTCCATTAATGCTCGGAGCTTGAGGAATGGGGTAAAGATGCACAGTGTGTTTCACAACACCACCTGGGACATGCTGTGTATCCAAGAGACGTAATGGGAGGCGGAGCATCTTCGCATGGTAGAGGCTATGGCTATTGGTGATTTGTACTGTGCTTTGGGCTCTGTAAACTCCCGTGGTGTGGCTGTCCTAGTCAAGCCGGGTGTTTTCGGCGTGTCTTCTTTAGTGAATGCGGACCCACTTGGCCGCTTTATCGTGATTGATTTTCAGCGTGGCTCCACTAAATTCCGCCTTATAAATATTTACGCACCTAGTGAGGAGATGGAGAGGAAAACCTTCTTCAGTTCTGTTTTCCCTTATGTTACTGATTCCTCTATTTTGACCGGTGACTTTAATATAGCTTTGTCAAAAATCGATCTCGGTCCGAACAACACATTTAGGAATGATGTTAGTAGAGGTTATTTAATTGATGCTGCAGTGGCTGCTGATCTGTCCGAAGTCTGGAGAGGTCTCAACCCCCTAAAAAGGGACTATTCCCGGCGTCAGGTGGTGCGGGGGGTCCTCCTCCAGTCTCGGATTGATCTGGGCTTTGTTTCAAGTGCTTTATGGAAGAATATTGGTGGCGGCTCCTATGCATGTGTGGGCTGGAGCGATCACTCCCTTTTTTCTGTCAACCTTGACTTCCTGGGTGGTAAGAGGAATGGGGGGGTCTGGGTTTTTAATAATATGCTGCTTGCCGACCCCACCTTTGTAAATAAGATGGAGCACCTTTTTGATTATCTTGATGGTGAAATGGAAATTTGTGATTCTTTGGTTGATTGGTGAGAACAGGTAAAGGCTAGAATTAAAAAGCTGTGCCTCCGTTATAGTAAGCAGAGGAGGTGGGAGGAGTCCATCAGGGAGCGTACTGTCCGGAGCCACCTCCACCTCTGGTATAGGCCGGGTAGACCCTGAGTATCTGGAGCTGCAGGAGGAGCTCAGGAATATACAGGTTAGTCGGGCTAGGGGGGCGGCACTTAGATCCAAGGCCCAGTATGCGGTGGAGGGGGAGCGCTCCACAGCTTTCTTCTTTGGTTTGGAGAAGTCCAGGCAGAGCAAGCTATATTTGGATGGCCTGTTGGATGAGTCAGGTATATTTCATAGTGATTTGGATAAGATTTTGGATATTGTAGGTAGGTTTTATTCCGATTTATTTGATGGTGAAAGGATCAACGAGGTAAGCTGTAGTCAGGCACTAGGTGCGCTTGATCTGTCTCTTAGCTCTAGTGACGCTGACAGCTGTGACGTGCCTATTTCCTTGGCAGAGGTTTTTGCAACAATTAGGGGTCTCAATGCCTGTAGGAGTCCAGGAGAGGAGGGTTTGAGTGCAGAGTTTTATAGTGTTTTCGCTCACAGGTTAGCCCCGATTCTCCATACTCTTTTTAGCGATATTTAGAGAGAGGGTCGGGTCCTTTTCTCTGAGTATTGTGACTCTGATTTTTAAGAAGGGTGATAAGTGGTGCCTGGCCAATTACAGACCAATAAGTCTTCTTAACACTGATTATAAAATATTGGCGCATAGGTTGAAAGGTGTGATTGGTAAAGTGGTTGCCGGTACACAGGCGTATTGTGTCCCGGGGCGGGACATTTCTGACACAATACTCTCCTTAAAGTGTTTGTTGAAGGAGATGCATGTCTCTGGTGGGATTCATGTTTCAGTTGATTTCAGTAAAGCATTTGATAGGGTCGAGCATTGTTTTCTTTACTGCGTTTTGGAGAACTTTGGCTTTAAAAATGGCTTTGTAAACTGGATTAAGCGTTTGTATTCCAGTGCGGTTAGCCGTGTAAAGTGTAATGGACTCCTGTCGGATAGCTTCCCTTTGCGGAGGTCGGTAAGGCAGGGGTGTCCTTTGAGTGCACTTCTCTATAGTATAGTGGCCGAGCCTTTGGCCGCTATGCTCAAGAGGGACGGGGCTGTGCATGGAATCGTGAGTCCATCTGGTAGGGAATATAAGATTTTTCAATATGCGGATGATACCAATTTGGTTTTGCGCCATGTGGGGAGCCTCAATGTGGCTCTCCACATCCTAAATGTCTATTGCCTTACATCTGTGTCCTACTGCGGAGGCATTGTCGCCCCACCGAATGTTTGGGGCGTCAGGGATTCAGGGGATTCTTACAGGGTTCTTGGTGTGCCCTTGGGTAGGGATGAGGTGACCTGTCGTGATTGTTTGTGGTCTGGCCTGTATAGTAGTGTGTGTGTACCCGAATGAATCTATGGAAAATGCGTGGTCTTCACTTGAAAGGTAGGGTGTTGGTTGTAAATGCACTGTGCTAGTCTAAGCTTGTTCATGCTCTTGCTGTGTATGACTTGCCTGGGGTGTTTGCAAATAAGTTTAGCGTTGCTGTCAGTAAATTTATCTGGCGGCGAGAGAGTGCACCTGTGGCACATAATGTTTTGGTTGGTCAGTATGATCGGGGAGGGCTTAAACTGATTGACTTGGTGGTTAGGAAGCATGCTCTGCGTCTCAAGTTGATTAAAAAGTTCCTCGACACCTCGATACGGCGTGGAAGGACTTTTTTGCATCGCAGGTTGAAAAGTTGGGTGAGTATGGTGTTTATAATTTGTGTATGCTTCCCCAGCGGACTGCCCTGGATCGGGTCTCGCCTTTTGAGAGGGAAGTGTTCGAGGCGTGGGCTAGACTGCGGCTGTTTGTAGTGGCGGCCCCTTGCTCCTTGTGGCAGCTAGGACAAATGCCTTTACGTTTTAATCCTGACATGCTCTCTGATCCTCCTGAGAGGAGGGAGAGCATGTTCAGCGGGTCTTTTGAAAGGGCAGGTATAAAACGGGTTGGGCAGTTGTTAGATTTTGAAGGTGGGGTCGATGTGGAGTCTATCAGGGGTAAGTTTAGTGGGGCGGGTCTTAGGTTTAGGAGGACCAAAGTGGTGAGGAAGGTGAGTGATATACGGGTTTGTATCTTGAGAAGGTGGGGCACACTCTATGAGAGTGTACCGCCAGTTCAGGATGCATATGAGGGAGGGATTGGCGGTGAGTCACCCCTAAATTTCGTTTGGGTGAAGGGGGAGGGGTTGATGGGATTGGCAGAGACACCGACTCGTGCTCTATATCGTTTGCTGTTGACCCAGGTAGTTAGGCGCCCCACTGCCGAACATAGGTGGTCACAAGTATTCCCTGAGCAAGATACTGCGTCCATTTGGGCTAACGTTTATAATTGGTATACCCCACCCCAGGTTAGTAATTTTGCCTTTAAATTGCGACATCGACTCGTTTTTAAATGTTGTATGTTGCACAGTATTCAGCCCGACAGGTTTAGTCGAGACTGTGCAGTGTGCGGAGGAGTTCCAGAAGATTTGCTCCACCTTATGTTCCGGTGTCCGGTGGTGCGGTGCTTCTGGACCCGGCTGCAGGACCTCCTCGTCAGGAGATTGGGAATGAGACTCCCACCGCCGGCGGTCGATGTGGAGGACATGGACGAGCCCTGGTTTCTGCTTTTCGGGCCCATCTGTCGGGATGTCCAGAGAGCTGATTTGCCTGGTGGAATCAACTGGGAGGCTCTTCATCTATGCCTGTCCTTCGGGAGATATGCTGTGTACCTGGTGCGCAACATACACCTCTATGACGCCAGGACTGCTGACCACTGGGCTGTCTTTGTGAGACTTTTGGCAGCCCATATCCGCCATCTCCATGGAGAGAGCACGAGTTTGTGAACACTTTTATTCAACGTAATGATTTATTTTCTTTGGATACATCTGGACTCCCCCAGCTGAACATTTGAGGACTTCCCGCCCTCTGGTGGTTTGCCCCCAAACCTCGGCGAATTTCCCCTGTCATTATTATGACATTTATTTTGGTTACTTTGATGTTTCTTTTAAATTGTGCCTAGTTGTCAGTGGTATGTTTTTTGTGGGTTTTGTAAATTAGTGTGTTATTTCTGTGTTGTATTTTTATTAAAAAAAGAAAAAAAAGAACGCTCGATCGTGATGGTTAGTACTTGGATGGGACACCGCCTGGGAATACCAGGTGCTGTAAGCTTTTGCACCTCCATCGCAAAAGTCAACTTTCACAAAAGACATCAAGTACACTAGATACTTGCTAGCAGACAGTCGCATGCTAAACTGACCTGATGAGAGTTGAACATGCAGTCAAAATGTTTTTTCCATCCCAATTTTGGACGAGTGTAACCTTTAAAAGAGTCAACTGTGTGCTTTTTCTCGGCTTACGGCCATACAACCCTGAGAACGCCCGTGCTGGGGGTGTCTGGGGGTTTGGGGGCCTGGGGGCGGCTGGGGCTGGGTTGGGGTGGAGGGGGGGGCGGGGGAGCGGGGGGAGCGGGGGCTGTGGACCGGTGGGGTGCCTGGCGGGCCTGCAGTGCCCCGTCCTGCTGCGTTGGGTTGGGGGCGCGGGCCGTGTTGGGGTGGGGGGCGCTCCTGCTCCTGGGTTTGCTCTCCGGCCGGTGGCCCCGGCGGGGCCCGGGGGTCGTCCTTTGGCGCTGCCGCGGCCTGGGGGGCCCTGAGGTGTTGCGCTTGCTCTGTCCTGGCAGGGGTCGACGGCTCCCCTCTTTGGTGGAGATTTTCATGCATGCCAGATCCACCACACCAGCATCTATCGAAACTCAGACACAATCTGCTTCTTCCTCAGGTCATTGAATCAGTGGAGGCTGGTGTCTGTGGATCTCACTCTGCTTAGTCTGTCCTTCCTTCCTTTCCTCAGTCTCTCCTTTGGTTTCATGAGGTCTCCCTGATTTGTTGGAATTTAGATGTTTCTGGGGTTGGTGAAGGACTCTGGTTGGTGGCGTGGTGGGTGGTGTCTGGTCGGTGCTGGATTTCACTTTCCTTTCTTTTCTTTGGTCCTTCCTCGGGTCTCCTGACGGCGGTGTTCGGTTTAGGTGAACGGTATGGGATTTCTTAATAGGTTTTTGGTGAACTAATGAATACACACACACACTCACACGCACGCACACACGCACATACATATACTCACCCACATACAAAATAAAAACAACAAAAACAAAAAAAAAGAGCAATGATGATGACATGTCAAATCGGTAAAATTACCGAATGAACAATACTGAGTTCTTTAAAAAAAAATATATATATATATATATTTTTATATTATATTATATTTTTGAGATAGAAATTCTAGATTTGAGTTATTTACCATGAATTGAAGACAATACAAATATCAATTAACAAGGGTGTTTTTTTTATTTATGTCTATAATCTGCAACAATAAGGAAGCAGCAACAGCCACACCCCTACCAAAAATAATATTAAGTGCGCAGGCCTTCACTCATCTTTTCCTAAGTGAATCTGCGAGTTTTGTTGTGTGGCATTGTAACGCCATGAATGTCTGATGTAACGTCTGTAAGTGTCACGTGAGAGCATCAGGTGTGCCGTGGGAAATTATCCAATATCAATTATTTTGACCAAAATTAACTATTTTCTAATAATAATAAAAATAAAAATAAAGAAGAATTAGATTTTTTAAATTTTTTTATTTGGTTATTTTTTGTAATAATTAAAACTTGGCAGGGCTGCTGACAGCATTCTCTTCTGTGGTGTATCAAATTTATGATACGTTATTTTATTTTGCTTAACTGAGTCTTTTAAATATTTCATCTATGATAACCCATGTGGATTGTCTGAAAAAAAAATCATATAAACTTAAGTAAACATTTGAAGAGAAAGCTTGGCCCCTTATAATGGACCTCAAATTTCATTCTGCTACATTTTGATGACAGCTGAGCAGATTAATGTTATTAGGACACTTACTAACTCAATGTCTGTTTGGGTTACATTAGAGCACGTTATCCATTTCACAGTCGAAGGGCACATTTGAAAGAATTAATAAGCCAGTCCATCAATGATAATTATCTATACAGTAACTGCTTTTGAACTTACCAGTTGAAATGTAAATACTGTAACAGTTGGTGTTTAGTCTCCCTTGGAAGCAATTGAATTTACTTCATCCTCTTTTTCACAAATGATACTTCACACACTTTGGTTGGTAAACCACTACAATGCCAGTGTCCTGATTAAATATGTATGATAGATAGATTAAATACATATGATAATAATAAACATAATTAACATATAACACACATACACACAAAACAATACTGAACTAAATAGCTTTTATTAATTCATTAGTGGTTCAGTAATGAAACATTGTACAATAATCTGTTACAACAATGTTAACTCACTTTGAAGTGCCGATCATTAAACCACTAAGATAAAGTGTGCAATAAAAAAAGCTAGAATATGTTTTGCTCTACTCCAAGCGTGTCAATTTTGGCTCACGAAACTTCTAAATGCAGGGTATGTGCCGGCAGCTGAATGCATTATGCTCTCTAGTATGCAAAATGTTTACGCATTATGAACTGCATTGTGAATATTTACAAAAACAAACACAATTTAAACATATTTCTGTGCTAGATACTGTATAAGCTTTAATAATAAAAGTACGGCAGAACGTCATTTAACATATTTTACAAGTTTACTGTATTTCCCAGCCTATTTGGCAAACAAAATACTTGAGTTATTTGGAAAGATTACTGTACTTGCAAATTGACTTCTATTTTATCTTGCCAAAGGAATGCAGTCATCGCAAAACATACATTATTAAAATACTTAGTAAGTTAGACCCACACAATGCACTTATCAAATACTATTGACTAACAAACCAAACAACTGAATACATATTAGTTAAACAAAAGTGGATTTACAAACCCATTTCACTGAAATGTTTGGAGTAACAATTGGAAAGCTGTAATGAACTGCAGACAAAACAATGACAAAAGGATTGAGCCCCAGGGGGCAGTAGCGGGCTTCTTTTGCAATTTATTCACTATCTCTCTATGCAGTGTTGCGATACTTGCTTAACATAATGGTCCTTATCAGAGAGAGAGAGTTTGTCGTCTGATGGAAAAGCTTCTTCTGAGAAAATGTTGGTAATAAAATCAGTATTATTTTTAACCACAGCTATACTGATAATGTGGTGGTAACCCATACCTTCAACTTATCAGTATGCGCGGTTACTCCTTGAAGGATCAAAATGTTGACCCCAAATCCTCAACCAACCGTGATAAGTATAAATTCCCCAGCATTGGTTCAGACAGTTCCTTTTGGACCCAGCGCTGGGTTAGCTATTTCACCCAATTAGGCTTAACTAGTTTTATGAATGTGTGAATTATTTCTCCATTTATCACATATTTCTTTCTTTATGAAGCACAATTATTGCTTATGCTATTAAACAGGTAATTAATAAAATCTTTTGCTCATTTTTGTGGATAGTTCTTGTACGTTAGATGTAAAAATGGAATAAGAAAGGCAATTTTAGCCTTTCGTTGTAGTGCGACTGTTACATATATTTTCACAGCCGGTTGAAATCTTCAAATCTCATTATTTTTGTCCACATAATGGTAGAATATACATTATTCATTCATTTTTCAATACTACACAATCACCATAAATATATGTCTAGTCGTATATTTGTAACACCAATCCAATGGATCTGTAATTTGAAATTTAGCTCAGCATTGAACATTTTGTAAATTGTTTTAGGCCCTTGTTGTTAAAGCTTGTGTTGAGCAAGCCACATCATGTTTGTTTGTGGCATTGCACATCACTTTGTTTATTTACATACGTACATCCCGTGAATTACTAACATCATTCAAAGAGGGGGTGAAAATACTGTTGTGGCACATGTGGAGGCTTCATAGTTGTCTATTCTCCAACGGAAACTCTTAAATGTGAAGGCAAGCAAGGCTTGAAGTAAACAGAGTATGGGAGACTAGACCTGTATAAGAAGGAAAGGTAAGGCAACCGTAGTTTAAAGTATTATGAACATGGTTCCTTCTCTTAGGATTTATTTTATTTGCTCAATGATTCTCCATTGCATATGCAAATACTTTATGATCACTCTAAAAACAGTTGGGCCAAAAATAACCTAAATGGGTTAAAAAGGGACGACAACGTTTTGGGTTATTTATTTATGAATCCAATAACCCAACTTTTGGGTCATTTGTTTCACCCAATACCCAATTTTCGGGGGTTAATTATTTAACAACTTCCGCCCTTAAAAATGTGGGATAAAAAATTGGACGACTCATTAACGTGGGTTGACCCAAGATAGTGGGTCCAATTGACCCAAATTGAGTTGTTTTCGATTGCTTTGAATTTGATTGTTTTTTTTCGTTCTTTCTTTTGCCCAAAATCGGGTTGTTTTGTACCCCAGAAAAATCCCCACAAACCTGGACTCTTTTCTATGTTTGGGTTGATTCGTACGAACAACCCCGAAAAATGTCAGTCACACATTTAACTCGAAAAGTTGGGTTGGTCCCTTTATGAGCCAATTTGGAATATTTTTGTTTGATTGTTTTCACAGTGATTTCATGATGTTTTTCTGTCTATTTGACCTTGCTGCTGGACACAATTTCAGGAGCACGTAGAAAAAGTAACATACAACGGCTAAAGCATAAACAAAGTCTTTGGTGAAGTAGCACAAACCATCTGTTAAGGGAGGTTTATGGGCAGCTAGTTTTCTGATGTGTATTCTGACCATTGGCAGATACAAATAATGCTATAAGAGGCATTGGTAATAGTACAGTATAGTCAAACCATAATCGGAGTTAGTTGTCAAATAATTCACTCATAATCTTTGATATTTGCAAACTGTTTCTGTTTTAACTAGGCATGGAAGCATGTTGTGGTGTCATGAATGAACAAAAAGGAAACAAACGTAGGATCAAATTGAAGGAAAATAGAACAGATCTGTTCAATCCCTACATTGTATTCAGTTTTTACAAAAGAACCTCAGGGCTGGTGTCAAAGACTTTGGCAAATTCCTAATTCGTTGTCTAGTCGCTGTCTCTGTCTTTATCCTCGTTATCCTCCAGGACATCATGGCTTTCCTCCTCTTCGTATTCATCTTCATCATCTCCGCCATTCATCATCTCCATCTCAACCTCCACGCCTCCTCCCTCGATGTCTTCATCCATTTCGTTGAAGGGCTCAGCATTCTGGGAGACCTCCACCATCTCAGTGCCTTGGACGACCTCAACGGCGCCGTCGCGGACTTTCTTGACGTGGAAGGTGAAAGGGGGCACCTTGTACACGGCAGTCTTGGAACGGGCATAAACCACGTGGTCTGGCGTGAAGGCTTTCTGCATCTTGTCGCGGGATGTCTGCATCTTCTGCTTGCGTTCCGGATTGACACTCATCCGTGTTCCAAGCTTTCCCATCTTCTTCTCAATGTTGTGACGGGTCTTCTCCAGGTTCTCCTTAGCCTTTTGCTTCGTATTCTCTAAGTTTTCCTTAGTTTTCTGTTTGGTCTTCTCCAGATTAGCTTTTGTCTTCTGCCTTGTCTTCTCCAGGTTATCTTTGGTTTTCTGCCTGGTCTTATCCATCTTCTCCTTAGAGAATACCGTCTTCAGGGTTTGCACACGCTGCAGGCTGCTGCGCTTGATACGCTCAGCACGGGTCTCGTAAAGGACGTCCTCGATCTCCACTCCCTCCTCATCCGAGGAAAGGTCTATAGTGGGTTTGTTTTCCTTCTCTCCCTCTTCTGCCTCCTCTCCAGGCTCGTCCGTAGCTTCCTTGAGCTCCAGCATACTTCCTCCTCTACTTCCTGATACAGACTCAGAGACCCGCATGGACTTAGAAACGTTGAGTTTTGAGGGAACTTTGACTTCATCCTGTGGAGAAGAGAAAAATAATTGATAAATATGAAGTGGTTCAAATTTAAAGCACATTTATTTCTTTTACTACTTAACCGTGTGCTGCAGTTTCATTTGAATTCTAAAGAAAAAAGGAAAGAAAGAAAGCACAACGCGTACATTTGTTATAAGTTTTATTTTCTTTAGTGTTCAAGTTTTGTTTACTGTTACAGTAAGTGTTTTTTTGTTAGTTTTTTCAATAGAGGGCAGTAGAACTAAAGGCAATTTTGAGCAAATCAAATGTCTGATGAGGTCATAGAATAGACTAGACTGGAGTGTATCAAGGTAAGAAGTAAATGCAAAACAAAGATTTGTTATGTTGATGAAAGCCTCAAATGTATAATAATCAGGCTTGGGGAGTAACAGAATACATGTACCACCGTTACATAATCAGAATACAATTTTTTTTAAACTGTATTCCGTTACAGTTACAGGGAAAAAAAACATATAATCAGATTACAGGTACATTTATTAAAAATGGGGATTATTTCAAGGGATTATAATTCCTACGATGAGAGTGAGCAAGCGAACAAGAGAGAGAGAGAGAGATATGTAAGCAAAACTGGAAAATAAAAAGAGGGGAATTTAGATATGGTAATCCATTTTATGGTAATTTAAAATGAAGTAGTTTGTGTGGAATTTATATTTTATTTGATGCAAAATGTTGTGTATTGTTGCATACATTTGACATTTCTGTTGAATCAGTCTAAACTAGTTTGTCATCTGATGGAAAAGCTTCTTCTATGAGCTTTTTCTGTTTGCTATTGGTAGGCTGCCTGGGTCCCTATCACCTGCAAATAGCAGGGGTGCACTGTATAGAAATATAAATTGTAGTGATATCTATTTTTATTTTGACTTCATGAGCATACTTGGTATTGGAGTAATCCAAAAGTAATCCAAAGTAATCTTTACATAACTTTAATATTATGGTACTTGGTTTACGTTACTAACTAATTTTTTTAGCAGGTAACTTGTAACTGTAACGAAATACATTTTAAAAGTAACCCTCCCAACCCTGATAATAATACATGATGTTTTACATATTCTCGGCAAATGATATGGCATGTCAAATTGCAGGTGTGTGTGCGTGCGTTAGTGTGCGTGTGTACGTAAGCATTCTGTCTAAAAAAAATCTGTTGTGGTATTTCTCTGTTTCTTCATCACAGCATTCTCACTAAAATACTAGCAATTGTAACATTAGGGAGAATGCAACAGGACTGACATGGAAACTTGATGCAGTTGTGGAAAAACTTCAGATAATTGTTTTGTCATGATAAAAAGTATAAGTACATCTTAAAATCTAAAATTAGATGTGTTTATTTAAGCATTTGGGTTTGACTGACATTCACATTGTAGGTTATAATTTCAGTTTGGCGACCACTTAATGCCTTCAGAATTGTAATTGAATGCCCCTAAATATGGATTTTTGTCTGCTTGTTCTTTTTTCTTCCTTGTCAAATAAACACAAATACATACAAGATCACTGAAGTGGGGCATGTGAATCACTCACCAAAGTCATGCAAAAGGGCTGAAATTACAGACTAGCCTAAACAGAGTTGTTGGATCATTACATTTGACAGAACCTTTCACTTATTGCAACAATACTTCAAATTGTACTCATCTCAGTCATGCCAGAGGGAGGAATTACTCAGAAAAATGTGCATTAACCTTGACAGAGGTGAGGCAATGGAAACATCCCTTTGGCCAAAGGGTTGTGCAAGAGCATCATCTCCTACGAAAATCTGAACCTATAAGCATTCCCCACTGCTCTCATTAATATATGAAATGACTTTTACCTGTTACTTGTCCATGCGTGCCAGGATAAAGGTAAAGCAAGTTCCTCCCTATAGTCTTTTGCAGGCTCACTTGGATTTCCAAAAGTATATAACATAAAAACCAAGACTTTGACCAAACAGTAGACAGTAAACAGTAGATTCACCTCATTATGTTAATGAACAATGTGAGGCAACTATGTAAACAATAAAACCAAAAAACAATAAGAGCTATGGCTTATAAATGTTGGTAATTCCTCTAACACAACACAGACTGCTAGGATTACAATTCTAATGTCCAATGAAAATATCAAATTCTACAGTTCAATGTCCCAGCATTTTATTGAGAAAAAATGACAGAAAAAAAGACAAATCATACAAGACCTCGATATATGCCTCATGAAAATCCTCCTATAAGGTGAAATTTTTGTAAAGATAATGCATTTCACAATAGCAATATCATTAAATAAAACAAAGCAATAAAGAAAATAATGAGATGGTCCCAGTTCAATCATATTCTCCCAAAAAATTCAATATTTCATAAAACCCTCCTAGGTATGTAAACTTATGTATAAGCACAACTGTAAATGAAATCTCAAATTCTACATTGGCATTAATGTGAGTCAGTCTATCCGGATTAGATGGGTAAATATATGAAAACCATGTATTGTATACAATGCACTAATAGAAAAAGCACCATGAATTGTGACCTCCAAATATGTATCTCATCAAGTTAGTTTCAGATTGTGCAACAGTTTTTATTGTAAAGTTGCAAGAAGGCTGAGCAAGAGGGCCTGCAATTATTCAATATAGTACTTCTTTCTTTGACAATATTCACATGTTCAGACAGATAGCGGGTGATGGTTCACTAACACAAGGTGACCTCATGGTAAATGTGCTTCTTGTCTATTTGCCGTGCTTACATAGACACCTGACTTTACAGGCAGTTTGGCTGAGATTTAAAGAAGTGTGGTAGATTGAAGCAGAACTTTCTAATTCATTTGACTTCTTTGTGTAGCAATACATAGATTGGCTAATTTTGTTTCACAGAAATGACCACACTGATGAAGAATTCCACAGCACCACTTGTTTCTCTTTCCCTTTTTGCATTGCCTTCATTTTCTTGGCCCATCAATCAACCAGACATCTTTCTCACTTTTTCACTAACATTTTCCTCTTGTGTGACCCTTCACCTTTGGAATACAATGCACTATAGATTGTTAATGAAGGGATGGAAAAGACGCGTAAAGGGTGGGAGGACTTCCTTTTTCCATCATGGTAAATCTTGAAGGTGGAAGTACTCGTGAAAGGCAACACTTGCGCATGTTGTGCTTTTTCCTTTCGTTGAACAAAACAGGAACACAACAGAGTCCGAACAAAAGACACAGGAAGATATGCTGGTCTGCTGTCGCATGAAGCAAGTCCCAGCACAAATTGGATGATGCTTCAGAGAGGTGGAAAAGTGGAAATCTGCTTAGCAGGAAGATGATAGCATCAAACGAGGCAAGGGAGATGAGGGTGGGGCACTGAGTAGAGGGGGTCTCCATTCTATTGTTTTCTGCTGAGGCTTGATGGCGGTTTTATGAAGGTATTGTTTTGCAGTGTCTTGGGTAAACTTGACCTTAAAAGAGGAATCCTGGCTTTCCTGACCAGCTGTGTTGAAAGGAAAATGGAAAATATTTGTCTGGCTGAAATTCTTGCTTCAGTCTTGATGAAAAGTCATTGGGTTTTCGTAATTGCTTGACACAGTGTTGTTAGCAACTAATGTCCAAAGGGTCAAAATGTCTTTCCACACCAATTGTGGATTGTGGCGATCTCTATCCACATGAAAATGAATTTCCATGGGGCCAAGAGAGTGTCAAACGATATGTAGTGCTGCTACCTCTAATTGTAAGTAATATTAGCCAAGTATAGAGGCCGGAAGAAAGAATTTCTGAAAAATGACATCATACCTAAATTGTCTCACAAATAGGAAGAATTATTTTATAATAGCCTACTGACAGAGGTGGCAAATCCAGGTCCAGAAAGTAAGAACCCTGCCACAGTTTGGCTTTAGCCTCAGGCGCTAGCTAACTAGCTAGCTCCCATGGTGCTTGTTTACCTGCTAGGGAGCTAGCTAGCTAGCATCAGGAGCTAAAGCCAAACTGTGGCAGGGTTTTTACTTTCTGGACCTGGATTTGCCACCTCTGTACAGTATAAACATAAAAAAAATTGTTTATTAAAATAAATGGCATTTGATGTGGACTATTTAAGTTATACTAGTTTCCACAGAACCTCTACTTACAGCACCTTAAATGAGTCAACACTTTATGTGCCAGGGAGAGCCCATTTTGCCAGCTGACAGTGGTTCACTATTTTGTTTGCATGAGAAGGATCCAACCTGAATGCATGTGCGTTCAAAGCGCTTACATGCACATACGTTATGAAAAACGTACACTAGAGTATCTGGGAAAGTTCAAGCATTCATTCACCATGTTGTGTCGACTTCCTGAACCTTCTAATTTAATGGGACATTGTTCTCCTTGAAGCTGCCGTGCCAAAGGCAGGAAGGTACACACTCTGAGCCATGGAAAATAGACAAATGAGGTATGTGGCGGTGGTGTGAGTGTGTGTTTATTTGATTGTCTCGACAAGGCTGCAGAAACAGCATGTTCTCTTTTGTGCTACACTCAAACTAGTAGATCTGAGGAAAATGACTGTAGTCACAAAATACCACAGCATGTTGGTGCGAATAAAAAATAATAAAAAAAGGAGAGAAACACGCTGATAACGTTCAGTCTTCCCCCCCAATCTCTACATGTAAAATATTATTTCAAGCTAGTTGTACGATTCATGTTTAATCACATTAAGTAATATGTAGTAGGAGTAGTCATGTGTTTTCTTCAGACAGTGGAACTTTAAAGCCCTACATTCTGATCATCTTATTTATTGTAATTTTGGTTTATTTTCCCCTTAGAAAATAATAATAATATATATATATATATATATATATACACACACATACACACACCTTTATGTTTGTTAACGTTTGTTTGAAAGATTCTGTTGATTTTTATAGTGCAAGATGTCGGTTATTATTAATAACAAGAGTGCAAGAAACAATTGTGTCACAGGTCTATGTACAAAGATCACCCAGCCCATATGTCATATATGCACATTCATATTTCTGACATCTTGATTCTGATTCTAACAATGAACGTAAAACTGGTTATGTTAATTATGATGATTAGTAAAGCAACGCTAGATTTCTTCCAAATGCCAACCATGGTAGATGCTTGAAATGTGTGTGCAACAAAGTTTGGGAGTTGCTGAGATCAGCTGGCTGATGTGATTAGCACCACACAGCATTTCTCTTTCACTGTGTCTGCATCATCTATCCAGCACTCCCCACAACACAGCCTTTCAGATAGAACCCACATATTCTGATGAAATGTTTGGTTTTTGTTACAATTGTTTTGATATGTTGTTTGATAGCATGCATTATTATTGCTTATTTTACGTGTTGAAGGACTATTTTATTTTGGCTAAAATATACAAATAAACAATCTAATAAACTATACCTACAGCAGTGGTTTCCAAACTTTGGCCTGTGGGCCTTTTGCGGTCCGCCATCAATTTTTCAGTGGCCCACAGCAAATACTAAAAATTACAATTGACATGACCTGCAAGGTTTAAAAAAAGAAAAAAACACGGTGGAGCTGGCCAGAGTAAGATGCCAAATCATACAAATAAACCATCTATAACTAAAATAATACATTCTTTTCAAAACACTGGAAAATAAAAATAATAAAATTTTACAATCAAAAATGATTTCTTCCACTTTATGCTGTGTGTCATGGTCGAATTTCCATCCATCATCTACCGCTTATCCGGGGTCAGGTCGTGGGGGCAATAGCTTTAGCAGGGAAGCCCAGACTTTCCTCTCCCCAGCCACTTCAACCAGCTCCTCCGACGGGATCCCAAGGCGTTCCCAGGCCAGCCGAGAGTCTCTCCAGCGTGTCCTGGGTCGTCCTTGGGGCCTTCCGCCAGTGGGACATGCCCGGAACACCTCTCCAGGGAGGCGTCCAGGAGGCATCCGAACCAGATGCCCGAGCCACCTCAATTGGTTCCTCTCAACGCGGAGGAGTAGCGGCTCGACACTGAGTCCCTCCCGGATGACCGAGCTTATTACTCTATCTCTAAGTGAGAGCCCGGACACCCTACGGAGGAAACTCATTTTTGTATCCGTCCGGGATCTTGTTCTTTCGGTCACAACCCACAGCTCGTGACCATAGGTGAGGGTAGGAATGTAGATCGACTGGTAAATCGAGAGCTTTGCCTTTCGGCTCAGCTCCTTCTTTACCACAACGGACCGATACAGAGTCCGCATCACTACAGACGCTGCACCGATCTGCCTGTCGAGCTACCGCTACAACCTACCCTCACTCGTGAACAAGACCCCAAGATACTTGAACTCCTCCACTTGGGGCAGGATCTCATCCCCGACCCGGAGAGGGCACTCCACCCTTTTCCGATTGAGGACCACGGTCTCGGATTTGGAGGTGCTGATTTACATCCCAACCGCTTCACACTCGGCTGCGAACCGCTCCAGCGAAAGTTGGACATCGCGGCTTGAAGAAGCCAGCAGCACCACATCATCTGCAAAAAGCAGAGATGCAATGTTGAGGCCACCAAACCTCCTAAACGCCTTGGCTGCGCCTAGAAATTCTGTCCATAAAAGTTATAAACAGAATCGGTGACAAAGGGCAAACTTGGCGGAGTCTAACCCTCACTGGAAACGAATTTGACTTACTGCCGGCAGTGCGGACCAAACCCTGACATCGGTCGTACAGGGACCAAACAGCTCGTATCAGGGGGCTCTGTACCCCGTACTCCCGAAGCACCACCCAAGGACTCCCCGAGGGACACGGTCAAACGCCTTCTCCAAGTCCACAAAACACATGTGGACTGGTTGGGCGAACTCCCGTGCACCCTCGAGGATCCTGCCAAGGGTGAAGAGCTGGTCCACTGTTCCACGGCCGGGACGAAAACCACACTGCTCCTCCTGAATCCGAGATTCGACTTCCCGACGGACCCTCCTCTCCAGCACCCCTGAATAGACCTTACCCGGGAGGCTGAGGAGTGTGATCCCTCTATAGTTGGAACACACCCTCCGGTCCCCCTTCTTAAAAAGAGGGACCACCACCCCGGTCTGCCAATCCAGAGGCACTGTCCCCGATGTCCACGCGATGTTATAGAGGCGTGCCAACCATGACAGCGCCACATTATCCAGAGCCTTTAGGAACTCTGGGCGGATCTCATCCACCCCCGGGGCCTTGCCACCGAGGAGCTTTCCAACCACCTCAGTGACTCCGACAACCAGAGATAGGGGAGCCCAGCTCAGAGTCCCCAAACCCTGCTTCCTTAAAGGAAGATGTGTCGGTGGAATTGAGGAGGTCTTCGAAGTATTCTCCCCACCGATTCACGATGTCCCGAGTCAAGGTCAGCAGCACCCCATCTCCATTATACACAGTGTTAATGGTGGGGGACATTGAGTCCAAGTGGACCATGTTCGGCGCCTCCATTGTTGAGGCGGCTGATCGGAGCTGTGGCCATAAGGTGGTTGGTGCCTGTCGTAGCGGCAATCCTCGAACCCGCTGGTGGACACCAGCGGTAAGGGATGCCGTCAAGATGAAGAAGGAGTCCTATTGGGCCTCTTTGGCCTGTGGGACTCCGGAGGCAGCTGACAGGTACCGGTTGGCCAAGCGGAATGCGGCTTCGGCGGTCACTGAGGCAAAAACTCGGACATGGGAGGAGTTCGGTGGGGCCATGGAAAACGACTTCCGGACGGCTTCGAGGAAATTCTGGTCCACCATCCAACTTCTCAGGTCTAATTTATGAACATTAATAAGTTTGAAGTAACTTAAAAAAATTGTCAACTTACTTAAATTTGATGTAAGAAGAGATGGAATTTGGTTGCTGTTCAGTGCAGGGGTGGATCTAATTGAGTGGGATACAGGGCACTTAGCAACCACAAATTCTTGAATATACTGAACTAAATTTGCCTTATCCCTTTTAACAGAAAGATAAATAAAACAATGTATAATTGCTTGCTTGCTTGATTTCAGTGTGTTTAATAAATTAAAGAATTTCAAGGCGGCCCATGCATACTTCCATGTTTCTGTGTGCGGCCCTCAAAAATGTTTGGACAACCCTGATCTACAGTTTACAACAAACTATCATCCATCCATCATCCAATTTGACTATGACTGTCTCAGATAAAAACAAATGGGCAAGTGGCCTGTTGTTTACATAGATGGACAGAAGGTTATGTTATGTACTTATTGCACCTCAAAATCTGCAGACTGTTATACTGTACTATACCTGTATTTGACTTGTTGATTGTTGTTCAGCTGCTTATAATTTTTGAAAATGATACCTTTTGAGTTTTATTGCACAATTCTTACTGTGACCTTTATTTAAATTTTATTTTATTTTTTATTAAGCACAAGAAATAGCCCATAAAAAACTAAAAGTAACACAAAACAAGTAAAACTACTCAAATTTAAGCAATTTCTTAACCAAACACATATTAATAAAACCAATGAGACAAATTTACTCTAGAAACTAATTAAAACTAACTGAATTGGGGGGGGGGGGGTGTAAACTAAATAAAATAATATAAAAAAAACTTAATGTAATGAAAAATCCATGACTATTATAACACTGAATTTGTTTTTTTGTTTTTGTTTTTTGTAAACATGGAAAAACAGCGTCCCAATATAGACATTTTTATGTTGGCACTGAGTCCAATGAGTCATTGTGGTATTTAATCAGTGCAAGGACTCAGCTGCAACAATAATTCCCAGGCATGTTCTGTACTTCTGCCATCTGTGGCCTTGTGTTCATGCACCCTTTCAGTCGTATACAGTTTATAAAAATCAAAAATATAAAAATAATAATTAAAAAAATCATAAAAGCAACTAAAATAATTACTCTCCGAAACATCACATTTACATTTTGTTCATGCAGGTGATTTAGGACAATCTGTCAATACGCTTTTGTTTGATGACTTCTGTGTACAACTTGTATGAGTGACTGTTTGTTTGTGGACTCTATGGACGCTTTCTACCCTCAGCCCACACTGCAACCTCTCATCAGCACTGCATAGAGGAATCCCGCCATAACACACCCCTCTCTGTTACTGTTTTCCTGTTTAAACTTCAGCTACCATGCACTCCCCTACTGCTAAGCCAAAGCCAGATGTCTTTGTGAGTGTGCGTGCATGTAGTAACGATACCTGCATGAGCAACATAAATTCTGTCCAATGTAGGCGTACACATTCCATTACACGCCTTACACACAAAAACAGGCTTTCATACACACACACGCGCACACCCCCGCACACACACACACACACATGCTGAGGGATTTTCCAGTAAATCCAGGAAAACACGGAATCGTCATGACTTAACTGGTGATGTAAAGAGGAACTGAATGCGGTTCAAGTGGCAAATGGGGACACCATATTTCCATTTGATACTGGCCTACTAAATCAGTCCATTCAGGCAACTCTTTTTTTTTTTTTAACCTTACAATTCAAGTGCAATGACTTCATAAACACATACAATTTGCCAAGTGGTCATGGAATTGTAGGCTTAAATCAAAAGACCCAATTTATTGAAGACAGTTCAAGTTTGTATTTTAAGGTTGTAATTTTGTTTGGATTGGATTCGATTTTATTTTAAGTTGAATATATCATGGAATTTTATTTTGTTTACACAGTGGCAAACCATTTGCTGGCTAAATTGTCAACCTCACATTGTTGTCATGTATTCCATATATCAGGAAGGGGCAACCCAATGAAGGGCCACAATTTGTCAGCACTCCTGTGACCACACACTTCCTAAATCAGATGTATGACAAAAATGTAATTTGAAATATGGACAAAATACATGCTAATGTGCCAAATATGTGCTCTTGATAAATGTCATTTTTGATAGTACATTATTCAGTAAATGTATAAAAGATCAACTATGCCATCACAACAACAAAGGGTTTGAAGCAAACGAGAAAATAATCAGAAACTTTTTGTTTGTTTGTTTGTTTGTTTGTTTGTTTGTTTGTTTGTTTGTTTGTTTGTTTGTTTTTACAGTGCAAAGGACTCTCTTGCATAAAAATGACTATTCATGGACGGCACAAAACTGACTGCTGAACAGCAAACCAACATTAAGTACAAGAACTAATTTTGTATTTTTTTTTCCACAGTGATCAACTCGATTGGCGAATTGGCGATTGGCTGGCAACCAGTTCAGGGTGTACCCCGCCTACTGCCCGAAGCCAGCTGGGATAGGCTCCAGCGCCCCCCGCGACCCTTGTGAGGAAAAGCGGTTAAGAAAATGGATGGATGGATGGGATCAACTCACTCAAAATTTAAATATTATTGCAGTATTATGCTTGTCCTCCATAACATTCCAAAAACACTGAAAACAACAACAACTAGTTGGCCTGCCAACATTGTAGTATGTATATGGGCCATATAAGCACTGGCGGAGCCAGAGGGGAAGCCGGGATGGCATTTCCGCCCCTCAAATGTGATTGGACCCCGCAGGCGTCAAATGAATGACATATCACAGCACCGGCGCAATGGTGCTGCATGTCTTGCAGTGCAGCCTGCCAGCATTTTTTCCAACCTGATGCCTACTAATTGTTATGCCCCTCCTGCACAGTAGCTGGCGCTATTTACCACAAAATGTTGTAATCCACCTCACGAGGAGCCTGGAGAATAAGAATCTCCAGTGGCCAATCAAGATTACATATTTTTGGCGATGTCATGTTGGTTTCCCCGTGAGACGTTAGTGACTGTTTAAAATAACTTTTATGTTCAGATAGATTGTTTCGGACGGACATCAATAAATTAACGTTTTGCACAAGCTAAAAATAAATGCACAAGCTGAATGACGAACGGAGACGTGAAACAGGAAACAGAAGTACGGTGCGGCCTTCCAAATTAAAAGCATATATTATATATCATTATTATTTATATATATATATATATATATAGATATATATATATATATATAGATATATATATATATATATATATATATATATATATATATATATATATATATATATATATATAGATATATATATATATATATTTCAAAATAAGATATATAAACATTACACACAAAACAGCTTGAAGAATACTTAACACTTAGTATATATGCCCTAACGTTTTCTAGAAGTGGGGATTTAATTACATTAATAACATTAGGTAATAAAAGTAAATAAAGTAAAATAAAATAAAGTAGTAATACAAGGAACAAATTTTTTTTTTTTTTCATAGGGTGTGTGGAAAATAAAAAAACGGGGACAAAATATGATTTGTTCCTTAAACAAATTAAATTACACAAGTGTATGTCTTGAAATTCTATTAATATTACACTGATGTTTATTATTTCATAAACTGAATCTTTTTGTACATTGTTAATAAACCACACATTTTGTGCAAAAATCTCCTGCGTGGTCAATATGTACTTAAATGTATTTCAACATTTAGAGAGTCCGATTGAAATTATTTTATTATGAAACGAATTATTCGGCATAATCTTTGAATATCCTGAAGTATCTTTTGCCCCTCCTCCCCAGACCCCCCAATTTATAAAAGTCTGGCTCCGCCAGTATGTATAAGACACAGTGTAAGCGCACTATAACATGTCTGCCTTCTAATGGTGAATAGTGATATTACAACATTAAACTACAATCCATCCTTGCATATTTGCAGTTTGGCACCCACAAATTCGCATATTCACATTTTTTGTTCAATATTTTTTCATATTTTGGATTTTGACACTTTTTTCTGGGATTTGTTTTCAATATTTCTCCCGGTTTTACGTGGCAAATATATTGAATATTTATCAGCGTTTTTTGAAGAATATTTTAGATTTTTTTTCTTCTATATTTTTTATTTTTTAAGTTAACTCAGTGAGTGGTATTTGTCCCTTTGTAGTTCTCCCTAAACCATAATTAAAGGAGGAAATTGTTGTGTATTGTCTTTGAAGGGTGTTGGGTGTGTGGACATACATGGCTTTGTCTCGTCAAAGCACTGTTTGCTTTGTGGGGAAACATTTCTCCAGAGACTACCATGGGAAAGTGTGTGACGGTCACACGCAGCATAAAAATCTGGGAAGGGAACTCACTATTCATCTCCCTATTTTTCCAGTAGTTCACTTCAATCAGAGACATGGGACCAGAGCGAGCAAGATTGCTATATAAAGTGATGGCATGCCACAGCTCCCCGAGGGGGGAGAGCAAGGGATGAGTCACCCGGCATGGTGTTGCACTAGAGCATGGTAGCGTGCTCTCTCCTCCTCCCCCACTCACCCCCCCCCCTATTAGAACTTTTGTATTTTTTTATTTCTGTCTGCTGTTCTTTTTTCCATTTCCTTCCATCTGCACAAATTCCCTTCATTCCTTACCCCAACACACCTGCCTTTGTTTTTCAATTCCTCTGTGGTTACATTGCAGCCACAGTAGGAAAGAAGACTAAATGCGGCATATTGGATCAGTGCAAATGAGACAGATCAGCATTAGCGCCATGGCAACATAACAAATATTTCTGTGTGTTTTAGTTCCAGATAACCCCAACTGCTGCAGATACATTTTCTCTCCACTTCTGGTGTATTTTTACAGCCATTGGCCAAGAAGATTGTGCTGACCTCCCGTGTGTTGACTTAGACCAACACGGTTTGCATACACTTATCATGTGGACTTAAACAGGGCAACTTTGTTCTTATGCATCCATGAATCTAACACAAAATAAAGATTTCATGAACCGTTTCCAAGGTTGCAGACATGCTTAAGTGAGGAAGCTGTGGAGTGTTTTACTCTTACTTCTTTTAGCTCTCCCTGCAAGACACAGCTTGCCATTGTCAGCTATCACTGGAGGTTGTGTTTACCACATACTTTGGTTCAGGGGCGTTCTGATCATGTACTTTCATGTCGGTACATACAGATACATAAATATAAACAAACGTGTACACATGTAAATACACTCACATTAACACAAACTAAAGGTAAACACACAAGCATGATGAACAAATATTGATATATATATATATTATGAGCCCTATATTATGTACATTTCCCCATGCTTAACTAACAGTGACATGGATGCACTGTGGCATGACGGTGGCCGTTCCCATGGCAACCTCATGTTAGTAATTTCAATAACAATGGAGGAGCTTGGCATTTATGGTGAGATTTATAAAGCTGTAAAAGAAAGTGGTTTCCACCACTGCTGTTTGTGTTTGTGTCCAACACTTTCAACATTGTAGGAATTTTTTGGTCCCAAATGGAGGCATGGAATCAAAAGAGTAAATTCATTTTTGAAGTGGCATAACAAGGGTTTCTAGTTGGTTTTCCACCCCCTAACCTGTGGACCTGCAGCAGCAAATTTTTCACTAGTCCAGTATATTGAGCCTTTTTGATCTTTTACGGCCCCCATATTTTTTTCTTATTGATAGTGGTCAATGGAGCTTGTCAAAACTAGTCTGTGTAAGTCTTTGTAGTAAGCCACATCAACATCAGTCTAGGAAAGAAGAGTATGACCGTGGTCTGCACCTCAGAGACCTCATAACCATTAAGGGATTCTTCATCTGGCAGGGGAGGTGGGCATGAGGTGGTAAAAGAGAGTTTAGTGGGGCTAAACTATTTTGCAACTCTTCAAGTCCCATTTTTAAATATTCGTGTTTTCAGGCTTCAAAATGTAACATGCATTGCTATATAAATAAATGGGAAAAACATGACAATTTTCAAGAATTTTGCTGTATAAATAAATTTACAAAATATGACAATTTTCAAGAATTTTTCTTCCAGTCTTTGGGGTGGAAAATAGGCACCTAGCCTATTTCTCTATTGCTCTACTTTTCAAGGATGAGACTCACTTTTTCTTAGCTTGCACCTGAGGAACTGATGTTATTCCGTTGTGGTGGGAAACCAACATGCCACTAAAATAGGAATAACAAAACAAAAAAAGTATTTAATATCCTTTTGAAATGACTTTTGCACTGTAGTGAATGCCACTTGTGACTTCTCTTATTATTTTGACAATTTTGAGTGAAATACAACTGCACCTTCATCTGGCTTGTCACACAATTAACAAAGGTATAAGTGAGGAAATCATGAACTAATGGCTTGGCAAAAATGTAGGAATGACTAACACACTGGGCACCTGAAAGGATTAACAACACATACCCATAACTCAGGAAAGTTTAAACAAATAAATAAACTGACTCAGTAACATGGCAACACCCAAACAAACAAAACTGGATTTGACTAGAACTGAGTACAATACATAAACTAATGCGATGAGGCACATTTCCAATCAAGATTCGACTGGAAAATTGGGCTCATGAGGAGCAAATATTTAATAATATTCAAAAATTAAACACAGATACTCGTGCAAACCGACTTTTGAAATCAGGAAATAACTCAGTAATTTAAAACCATGAAAATATCAAACAAAAGTCAGACTGTGAAATTATCTCAAATATTTGCATCAATATGGACATAATTTTGTCACCACAAGATCATCTGACTTTTTAATGTTTCAAAGGGAGTCTCATTCGAGAAGCCGTAGGGAAAATTACAAATGCAGGTCTGCCTTATCTTATTTGGTTCTTAATGATCAAATTAACATTTGCGTATACAGTAATATGCTTTATCATGACACCTTTTCAGCCCTTTTAAGACCAATCTAATAGCCAGCCTTTCTGGGGATTTATCACTAAAATCACATGAGCAATGGAATCATAAGAGGAGACAAAATGTGATTATGTTTTAGTATAACCACATCTTGGGAATATGAGTCATCTGCATCTGACTTGTGTGGAAAAGTCAAGAAATGAAAAAGCAGTTTGTGTAAGACACAGTTTCAATACACAAGACAATCACATTCCAGGCTGTTTTCATTTATAATTTGCTTAAAAAGAAAAAGAAAGAAAATAATTTGAGTTGGTGATACCACCCCAACAAGGTAAACTAATTCCATTCTCACCACGGTTCAGTTTATCTTGCCATGGTATAGTGCGGAAAATGAGCTTTGATCTGCTTTCATCACATGAGTGTCACACATGCGGGACACAGTGTAAGTTGTGTAACAGTGTTGGTCAGTAGCTGTTTTTTGTTATTTTTGTTTTTTACAAGACAAGTCAAGAATTGTTTGGAAAACCTTTCTGTCTTTTAGGTGCCACTGTGGTTGGGTTTGTATAAGTGCTTCCATGCTATACCAAATTTGACCTAAATGTAATAATAATAATGTATGGTTGTTTAGCTCAACGAAGACAAGTTGTATAAAAGATTGATGGATAAGATGCATTTGATCAACAATTATTCAATGTTTTTGTTAGCATTTTACATGAAAAGTTTGACTTCCTTTTTCTTGGTCCTAGCAATCATATTAGAATCAGGAAGTATTTTATATAAACATTCCTATGTTGTGGTGTAAATGTAAACACAAAGTCTTCAGTCCTGCATCAGATCTTCATGACCAAACAGGAACACAGTCTCAATGGCTCTTTCCTTCTCACAATCAAACAAGTATGCGATAGCTGCTATTTTTAGACATCTCTCTCTTACGTTGTCGCCATACTCCTATTCTTTATCCTCTCACCTTCTTTCTCAATTTTAGCCTCTTACATGACTTTGCCATCTTGCTGTCACACAAACACAGTTTGTACCTAACGAACCTTGAAACAAACACTCCAGAAGTTTTTGGGGGGTGAAGTATTGGTGTCTGTCGAAAGAACATTTCACACAATCTTGCTTGTAAAGTTAGCCCAGAGCTTTTGAGACTATGATGTCCATATTTGGGCCTGGGTCGACCTGTGAAAGAGGAGGGGGTTTACTCATGATGCATTTTGAATTATAACTCCCAGGCTGTGTTATTTTCAATGTAGCAAAATGCTTTGCAAAACAGCTATTGGGTGTCAGTAGCTATCAGCTACAATGATTGAAAAAAAAAAAAAAAAACTCAATGTATCTTGTATAGCTGGTTGCTTTCTTCTTTAATGATGGTTTCTCTCTTGGCTACTGTATTTCTTTGTAACTATCAATTTTTTATTGATTTGCCACTTGAAATACAAAGTTTGATGTATAGTAAATTCGCCTCCATTGGCAGATTCTGCTATTTCACATATTTTTTTGGTCCACTTTGATTTAATCTATTTTGGGATGCAATTCCACCTTTGGCACTAGGTGGCAGCACATGACTGTGTTTAACACCATACATTTGAAAGAGTAAAATAAAACAGGAAGTGTCTAATAAGATCAGAAGGATATTGAACTCCTTAATCCTGCTTTTTATGCCTACAGAAATCACCGACTATATATTCATTTCATAATGTGCACCTTTTGGAATGATTATTGATGTATATTGTGAGATGAAGAAGTACATTCAGTTCAGTTTGGTAAAAATTGCTTCTTCTGTAAACACTGCAACTGTTACACTGTTACACTGTACAATATTTTCGTCTTGTCCATTCCTCTTCTTGCTCTCTCAGTAAATGAAATATATATTTTTAATGTGTTTGTATTATTTTGAAGTGTGTTTAAAAATCGATTAAAAAAAGTGTCATACATGTTACAAAAACATACAGTACAGTGACTAGGGAGTATTTAAAACAGTATTTAGCAGAACTACCACTTATTGTTGGAGGTTTTTGGAACGTAACCCCCACGATAATAAAGAAGGTTTACTGTAATGCTAAAGTTTATCGCTAACCATGACACCACTTGCAAGAGGCTGAGCTGCACTGTGTTTGTTTATAATAATAATAATAATGCATCGGGTTTATATACTGATACTCAAAGACACTTCACAATGGATACATTATTCATGCACTTACACATTCACACTGTGGTGGCGGTAAGCTACTTAAGTAGCCACAGTTGCCCTGGGGTAGGCTGACCGAAGCGAGGCTGCCAGTATGTGCCTATGGCCCCTCCGACCACCTTCCATACAACAGTGTGAGTAGCACTGGAAGCAATGTGTATGAAGTGCCTTTCCCAAGGACACAACGACACATTACTTGGGGAGAGTGGGAATCAAACAGCCAACCTTCTGGTTACTGAGCGACCGTCTCTACACCCTGAGCCACAGCCGCCACGGTGTTGTGTGTGTGTTATGTGCTTGTGGCTAAGCAAGAAACTTCCTGTCCCTAACCAAATGATGATTTGTGTGGAGAGTTGGTACTCCTCTGTACTGTACCAAATATTATGTATTGAAAAATCTAAAATACATACATGTGTAGTTACAGCCTTACTGTTGTGTCTGAAAGGCATTTTTTTTAATGATAATATGGTGGCAAGAATAAATGCTTTATTGACAGGAGAGTTGGTTGTGAGGTGGCTGGCTTTTATGCACGTGGCACATGCTCAATTCCCACTTCATACCCTTTTTCACAATAACCCTGTGACTAACCAGTCCAGGAAATAGTCAGAAGGGATGGGCTCAACCAGGCCCCTGATCAGGACAGTTGGAGATATGGGGGAAAATGCACCATTTAACATTAATACAGAATAGTAGATGAGTGAACAAAACACGTTTAGAAAAAGCAAGTAATGAAATGCAAGTAGAGTAGCAGGAATGAAGGCGATGAGTAGGGTGGATTAGGGCGTGGCGGCTTGAGGTGGAAAAGATGTGGAGTGAGTTATCTACAAGGGTGGAGGTGCTGAGAGGGAGGAACGGGGGGATCAGTGCTGGAACCGTACTTGTTCCACGTGAAGATGTGTAGGCAGGAGGTTTGTGCAGAGAACAATGGCTGCTTGTGCAATGAATCAGCTGTCTAAATATGGTCTCTTGCTCCTCCTCATTAGAACACACCCAAGCTCACAGAGGGGATGGATTCCTTCAGCACCTTTACATTGACCTCCCACAGTTCAGCATTCTGACCCATCACCGTGATGTGAAGGGGAATCTCGGGTCACCAATTCTTACAGTGCACTTTATTGTCCTCTCGCCTTATCTCATCTTATCAGTCTCTACTGGACAGTCTTGCACATGGCCATATTTGGGACAAAGGTACGTGCTTGCTCCCCATGGCGCATCGGCATTAAACTGGAATGCAAGACAAGGTTGATAATATTTTTTTTTCTAAATAAATAATCTTTTTTTTCTATTTCTATTATTTGTGTGGATAAATATTTTTGAAATTGGAAATCGACCACTCCCAGGTTGCATTCATTGGGCTTTGTAAAGCTTTCCTATTATAGCAGCATTTTATTTGTTAACAAACCCTTTATTTAAATAAAATTAACAAAATCTGAAGTAACTATTTCCCTTTGGAATACAAAATTAGTTAGCCATCAATTTGTTCTGTGTGCAATATGTTTATGAGGTGATCATGTGATTTATTAGCTTTTTAGCCATAACCATTGTTTCATGAAAAAACAAACTCAGAAATGGGCAACTGGTAGCACACTGGTTATAATAGGTTTGGATTTTTCACTGTAGTTTGTGTTTGTTGGTACTACGCGAGACTTCTGGTCTGGGAGGACACTTGCAATTTCTAGTTCTCTATAAAAATGGATGGATCAAAACTGAAAAGGTTAAGTCTTCACACCAGTGTTGCCAATGTGTCTGCGGTGCTGCATGCACTTTTTCCACCGATAAGCGCAAACATTGACAAGTGTATGAAATGTAGCTTTTGAAGCGCTGCTTCAAGCAGAGAGAATACTTTTATTGTCTTAACTGGCTTTTTCCCCCCACATTCTGGGCTCCGCTTCTACAAGTCAAAGCCTCTGGCCACATTCAACCCCTTAGCTCAGCTCTAGGTTGTCATGGTAACGAAAGCAGTAATTTTTGTTTTTCCGGGTATGTAATCAGGAACCGTCATAATTACTACACTTGTGACTTTGAAGTTAGAGGAAGAACAAGTCCAATTGGTTGCTGCAAAACTTTGTCAGATGTAATTACCATAAAATTGGCCAGACTTCACTCTCAGTTATCTGTTTTGTAAAATCATGTTTTTCGGGCACAAGTGCAGTTTTGTTGGGAATTGAAAGCTACAAAATCTAAACATGAAAGGAACCATTTGAGCTTCATGTATTTTCTTGTTCTCTGTGTTGAAAAATGCTGCTATGAGTGAAAATCTTTTTGGAGTTCAGCAGGATTACAAAAGAATTTGAACATTCTCCTGTTTTTATTTGCCTGTCTCTTTGAAATGAGTGAATCAAAAGTTAGGACATTGCTGGCAGCCACGTAAGAACATTTTGTTGAACCTGTAAGCATAAGCCTTTTTGTATACATTTCACCTGATTTGATGTGATTATGAATAAATTCTGATGTTGTCTATAGTAATGTATATCATTTTTGTGTTGGACAAATATGATACACTCCAATACATTTGGCAAATATGTCCTTTATATGTTCATAGTTAGTCTGGACTACCTAAAATGGAGCTCTCATCTGAGCAGCTGCATGGAGAATAAAAGAAACAGAGAGGAAGGTTGGTCCAAGACATGAAGTCTGAGTCAAGGGTGGAAACTCTGAATGTTCTTGCGCCACAGTGCAAAAAGCTGCAAGCCGTTACACATCACACTGCTGCCTCACAGGCTAAAAAAAGAAAATAGGGCTCCCCTGAACTCTTTTCAAAGCAAAAAAAAAGAAGGTTTCTCTTAAAATATAGTACTGTATTTGCTTTGCTCTTTTTCCTCTCTTATTACCTTTTAAACACAACTTGCAACACACTTGTGGTATTTTCCACTTTTTTTTAATTCTTTTTTTTGATCTAGGGAAAGAGTCGGAGAGAATTTACTTCCAAAACTAATTATGTATGACTTTGACAACCAGTGAACATTTTCACATGTGAAGGCTTGTATTCTTCAGGTCTATCCATCATGTGCTATGGAAGGAAAATATCTTGAAGGCACCTGGAGTGGATTCCAAGTGTTGAACCAATGTACACTATAGGGTGGGGCAGGGGCGGTGTAAAGCAACATCTGGGATCAAAGACCAAATACAGTACATACTACATAGTAACTTTCTTGTAAACTGACAGAAGAATTAGAATTTAGATATGCTATGATATGATATTTTGAGGGGTTATCAGTGTTTTCAGGTGATTTTGGGGGGTTTCAATGCATTTCAATCTGTGTCATTTGCACACATTTTTTTTGCTATTCATGGGCCGACCCAATCCCTAGTCCACTGTATGTGTGTATGTATACATACATACACAAGTATGTAAATATCTATGTATAAATATAGTTTTTTTTTTTTGTTATGAGACAGCATGGCACTTGAGCACTTGCCAGCATGATCAAATTTAGCCACACCCTGGAAGTCATCTGCGTCTTAAGTAAACTAACTTCCATCATATTCAAAACCATTCATTCATAAAATAAACAATTTGTTATTTCCATATTTGGAAATCTACACAGTATCAGGCTTCTACTTTAATTAGATATTAAGGAGTTCAATGTTTAAAATGAGTTCACAAGGGGGCCACACCCATCCATCCAACATTAGAGCTTCTGACACTCAAACTGAGACAAGCAAATAAACTCTCACCCACCTGGTATATCATGACTTTAAAGTTGCGTCTTTTCAGCAGCTCGGCCTCATTGGTCTCCAGCTTCTTGATTTGTCCCCCTTGCTTCTCCAAGTTGGCTCTCACAGTCTTGACGTTGACGCTCACCTTCCGTACCTTCTCCATCATCTTGTTGACGCTGTTGGATGTGGTGCTGTGGTTCTTGGTCAGCTTGGTGAGCTCGCCTTGGATGTTGGTCACCGAGCGCTCCATCTCCTGCTGCCTGGACTCCAGCCCGCTCTGAGTCTGCTGGATCTGGTCCACGGCACCGATGATCTTGTCGAGCAAAGACAGCACCAGCACCCCATTTACCTGCTGGTCTGACTTGCCTGATTCATCCTTGTCTTCGGCAGCCTCCCCTTCCGTTTCCATGGTGGACAGCTCTTTCTTTGCCACTGCAAGAACATCATCTTCGTCTTCGGAGGGATGGATGTTGACTTCGTCGTCTGAGATCTCGGTAAGGGAATGTGGCTCGAGCTGAGCGCTTGAGCACTCCAGTGCTTCCATTGCTGCCATGTCAGTGATGTTTCAATGTGTTAATAGATCAGACTTCTTCAGATCTTCTTCTTGGTCCCTTTCTCACCTTCTACCGGGCCTCTCTTACTAGCAGAGATCCTTTTCTGTCTCAAGCATAAATGCTCTTTCTCTGACTTTGGCAAATCCTGTGTTCAAGCCACTTTTTAAGTGGTGCCAAGCAAAGCTGGACGTTACCGCATGAGCTCTGGGATGTGAATGCCTCACCAAGCAGAGAAACCCCGAAGTCAAGCTACAACCAACAGTGTTTTCTCTCTCTCTCTCTCTCTCTAGCCGCTCTCCTTTTTTCCATTTGGCTCTCCCCCTGTCATTAAACCCCTCCCTTTCTCCTCCCATACACAAATTTGGGATGCACACACACAGTGGGGGAAAAAAAGTCTGCACGTTCGGCTATGTAGGTCCACCCCTTTGGCCCTATCAGTGTGGTTGGAATAGTTAGAGCGGAGCAGAGCTCATTTGTGTATACAAATGCTCAGACCCAGCAGAATTAGGAATGTAAGGTATTACCAATCCCTTCCAACTCATAATATTTCTCTTCCTTTAACAAGGCACTC
The DNA here is from genome assembly GCF_054856555.1 of Leptonotus elevatus. Taxonomy (NCBI): domain Eukaryota; kingdom Metazoa; phylum Chordata; class Actinopteri; order Syngnathiformes; family Syngnathidae; genus Leptonotus; species Leptonotus elevatus. The sequence goes on from NC_141258.1 coordinate 14,943,339, forward strand.
TAAAATATCACACTTAGTGAATCAAAAATAAGAAACCATCTTGGTATACACTTTGTTTTTCTTTTTACAGTTTATTGAGCAGAAAAGTGGCAAGCAAGATATCTGCACATGCACTAACTATTATTATCATCCATTTTCTACACAACTTAACAGATGTGTAGTACTATTCACATCCATGGTTTAAGATGTCTGTATCAAAACTACTGACTTTGCTTTTGGAAATAAATATTGTGTTTTTGAGGGCACTTGCTGCTTCCATTTGGGTGCATTTGGGTCCTCTTAACTCCACCATGCTAACTCTGTGGTATAACAAATACCCCAAAGCAGTAGCAGTGATGCAGTTAAACTAACCTTTATTCATTGCATTTAATTTGACCCACAGATTGTGGCTTTAGTATGATGCTCATGGTCAGAGCCAGCTACACAAGTGCTAGTGTGTCAGGCAACTAATTCATTTCTCCACTATATTTTATGTTAGTTTGCACAATATAATCTTATTGTACGTGTTGCACTGAGGTGACTAGTCATTTGTAGTACATTTAAGCTTGGCGGACTAAGCTCATATGAGCGGTTCTTGTGTGCTCAAAACATGCTTTTGACGTAATAGTTTTTTTGGTTGTGTTTTTCAACAATGGCAAGCCAGAATGAACACAATTCAACAAGGCTTTTTAGTTTTTAAAAGTGTAAGTAGCAGAAAATACAGATATTTGCATGAAAATCTAAAGAGCAAAAGTAAAAAGTAGGCTGAAAAATAATACTGTAGTACAGTATAGAAGCCTTACTGTAAGGCAACATAGTATTTGTACTTTGTTACTTGACACCTATGCGATTAGCCTAATAATTAGGGTAGCAGTTGAGCTGGAACCCTAGCTCACTGATTTTGGCAGAGAGCTCGAGGGGAGGTACAATTTGGACTATAGTTGCTAACCACACCTTAAAAACAGATTGGTCAAATTAACAACAACAACAAAATGTTAGATTTGACCAATCTAGCTGGTAGTTATGTGTCTGACAGATCCTTTGGTTAAAACAACCACTCTAGAATGGTAGGTGTTTTCAACCAATATATATTGGTGATTGGGCCAACCGATACAAATTAGTCATTCTGACCAAGATCTTGGTTAATCTGTGTTAGAGGCTGACAAAAAGAGTACCACTTATTGTCACACCCACCTAAGTGAGGCCAAATTCATTCTCCGCATTTGATCCATTACCTGAGGGAGCAGTGAGCAGCTGCAGGGGCCGTGCTCTGGAATGATTTGGTGATCAAACCCACCATTTTCAACCCATAATGCTGAGTGTCAAGCAGGGAGGCAAATTGGTCCCATTTTTATAGTCTTTGGTCTGACCCGGCCAGGGTTTGAACCCACAACCTCCCAGTCTTAGGGCAGACACTCTACCACACTGAGCTGGTCACTCCTAGGATCTCTTGAGACACGCATTTCCATTTTTAAGCACTATATTAATATATAATATATTGCTTAAAATAATAAGTACATTTAGAATACAATAAATTGATACAATAAATACATTTCCAAGTGATCTATCTAGACTTACTTTCTATTGTAACCAATTTCATTGGTTGTTTGGCGAACCGATAAAATTGGTCAATGTCTGACCAATCTATTGGTTAATCAAGCCAATATGAGCTTAACCTACTAGATGGGTAGGTTTTTACCCAATCGATTTTTAGAGTGCAACATCCTCTCACATTCATACCAAAGGACAAATGTTTAAAAAAATTTTTTTTTAGATATATATTTTTTAGAATGTGGGAGAAACCCAGGCAGGAACAGGGAGAAGAGGCAAAATCCACACAAGTTGCCCTTTTATTAATTAATTAATTTACTACACATTATTTTATAGATGTGTTTCTGCTTATGACTTTCAAAATAAATTTAACATTTAACCATCAGCCTATTCAAATGTTTAATATACTTTATGTGCCATGCACGACAACATAATTGTATGCTGTCCGTCATAATCAATTCTCGTGACCTGTGTGCTGCGTTCTTTATAGAAAAGTGTAAACGTGTACCGGGTAATCAATATGCACCGTCGATGTGCTCTTATTTTGATTTCTGTAACGGATGTCTGGTTTCTCCTTTAGTATATCCTACTTGACGTACAGTGTAAATCCGTAGCATCCAGCATCATCTTGGGGTTGACAGGCCACAGATTTGACGAATTGCACGTTTAGCGGTAAGTAAATAAAAATAAATACATTACTTATTTTTAATATAGTGTCAACTTTCATTAACATGTCGTTGCATTAGTTTTCAAACCTGTTATTTCATTCATAATATTTGACGTGTGGATTGTATGGACGACGATGCGAAACCGGATGAGGGATGATTTCATTCTGTCCATGTTGGACATCATTCGCTTTTGTTTAATGTATCCACCTGATACGTACTTGTAGTTTTACACAATGAGATGGTGGTTGAAATGGGCGATAGATGCTGTCATAGAGAGCAGCATCATGGCGTCCTTGAGCTGAAGGGCAGCGCTGCAGTAGAAAGGAAGGATGCTCATGACAGATGGCCTAGACATTCGACTCTGTTTGCTCCAGTCGATCAAGCTAACATGCAAACAGCGTTAAGGAAAATAGGATTTCCCCTCTCCCTTATGCCTTATTTGGTCAGTTGTGTTCCAGTCATGTTTTACATCATCAACTTGACGGTCAGGGCAGGTATGTCGTCACTATTATGATATGGTAAAAGTAACAAACTACATATTGATTACATGGAATGTAAACATTTGATAAATCCCTTCTGATTAAAATCCCAAATGTGACCCTAATAAGGAGTGCCACAGAAAATGATGGATGGATGGATGAAAGGAACGATAGACATTTTTGTTTTTTCAACAGCTGCCAGTGCAGTTTACACCCCTGAAAAATACAGCTGCAATACAGTACAGTAGTAGCCCCATATTTCTTTAACAAAATTTAAAATAATACATTTTGATTGCGTCAATCACAACAGAGCATTATTGTAAAAAGGGGCGGAGCCAGAAAAAAAATCGGTGGTGTGGCAAGGTTGACTCATGAAGTGGTGGCCATACATTGACACACGTGCATGCGGAAAATGCACCACACTGTATACTGGTGTCACCAACCCTTTTGAAACTGAGAGCTATTTTCTGGGTACAGATTTAATGTAAAAGCCTACCAGCTTTATACACACTTCTGAAATCAGTTACTTTTAATATTGTTATTGTATGTTATTATTAATAATTAATGGTATTCATTCATGTAAAGACAAAGCTTGTGATAATTTTTAATAATAATAATAATAATGATAAAAACAATTTCCCTCCAGCACTTCACTTGTGAACCAACCTTGCCCAACTCACTCATAAAACAAGTCAGTCAAATCTAAGCAAAAAGCAAAGTTATGCTAAGGTTAATTTACTACATAAATAAATACCTTTGTGTTTGTAGTGTCTTTGTTTTTGTACAACTGTACACAGTACAGTATCTCGTTCTCCTAGTACTGTTCCTTATGCGCTAGCTAACAGCTAATCAGCGCGATGAAATGTCACCTTTGGCTGACGCCATCTTGTGTACTGCCGAATGTTGCCTCATTCATTCAAATCGTATCTAACAAGCACAATGACATCTTCTGTTGTTGTTGTTTTTTTTTTTATGTTGCTTTTGCTTGGCTTTGTTCCTGCTTGTATTATGAGTGTTTTGGGCAAAGTTGGTAAATGTGAGCTTTTTATTTCAAGAAATTCTGACTGTAGATGGTATGATAATGACTACTCGGCCATTTTAGCTGATTCTTGAGGTGTGCAGGTGATAATCTTGATTATTCACTTCAAGATTTCCCTGTTATTAATTATGTTTTCATATTCTCTGTGCACCTCAATAGTATCAACACTTACAGTATATAGGTAAATACTCACTCGATAAGTATGGTGGTAGAGCATCCAAGTGCCTCAGTATGAAGCAACTGTTGTGGAAACTGCAGTATTTATCAAAATCTTGCCATTGACGTGGGGGTGGCCACTGAAATGGCCGAAGATCCCCCATGTACAGTAGCTCCGCCCTTGATTTAAAATGCAGAATTGCATGAGACAGCTGGGTCTTATTAGATTTTGTATTAGTGTGTTCCCATTGGCCAATAAGCATGCTTAGTGGTTATTTTCAAACTATTCTTTTTTATTAACTCATCATCTAATATATGGCATATCTATTTTATAGCTGGTTGGTCATCACTCATCATCATGGGGGAATTATTCAGGAGTGAAGAGATGACACTGGCTCAGCTGTTTCTCCAGTCAGAGGCAGCTTACTGCTGTGTCAGTGAACTGGGAGAACTTGGTATGGTCCAGTTTAGAGATGTGAGTAAGAATGCTAGTGTTCAACATCATGAACTTTTTCATTTCTGCAGCTCTCCACAAGCTTCCCACATTTGCCTAACAATATAATTTTGTTGCCAGCTCAATCCAGACGTGAATGTGTTCCAGCGAAAGTTTGTGAATGAAGTGAGGAGATGCGAGGAGATGGACAGAAAATTAAGTAAGTAATTGAGACATTAATGTCCAGCTTCAGTTTCTATTTGCGGGTGAAAATGTAAAAATGAAAAAAATACATTATTGTAGGATGTTTAATAAGTTTTCTTTGAATGAGGCTCCAATATGAATCTGAACATAGACACAATCACTACAACATGTTCCCTCACTGTTTGGAACAGGGTTTGTGGAGAAGGAGATCAAGAAAGCCAATATCCCAACGGTTGACACAGGAGAAAATCCTGAGGTGCCTTTTCCAAGGGATATGATCGATTTGGAGGTAAAGTAACTTGATATGGATGTTATTTAAACAAAATCAGGTACCTTAGTTAAGTAGGACAAATGCTATTCCACAATAGGCTGAAGAAAAAGCTGTAGACTTATACAAAGCAATTTAAAAATACATACAGTATATTGGTGATTACTGTCACATACGTTGTTGCAGTCTTAGGTGTTAAAGGCACTGTCCAACTTTTTGACTCAGAAATAAACACTTCTTAAATACAGGATATTAAAACATGAAGTCCTTCTCAATCTACACCTCTGGGTTTCTGTTAATGAGTGGTGGTAATTTTGTCCTGAACTAAAAAAACAACAACAACAAAACATGCAGTAGATCGTACTGCTTTGAATGTCAGACCGCTTATTTCAACCAAAAGTTAGCACTATTCCGCTTTTGGGTGAAATTGTACCTAGAATGTGTCTGTTTTGCTTTGCAGGCTACCTTTGAGAAGTTGGAGAATGAATTGAAGGAGATCAACACCAACCAGGAAGCCCTGAAGAAGAACTTCCTGGAGCTGACGGAGCTGAAACACATTCTTCGTCGAACGCAGCAGTTCTTCGATGAGGTTTTGACCCTTCTGTAGCTCTCCATTTTGACTGAATCAGGCGATTAAAATATTGAATGATTTAAAAAGTAATTTCTTAACTTTTGGTTAGATGGAGGATCCCAACTTGTTGGAAGAGTCATCAGCCCTGATGGAGGGCAACGAGGGGGGAAGAGGGGCTCCGCTCAGATTGGGGTAAAGCACGAGGAGCCGTTAGGCTTTATATGTCTGCTTTTGAAATGTTTGTGAAGATTAACATTTAACTCTAAACATATTAGCAAACTATACATGTTTTTCTATGAACACAAAGACTGACAAAGACATCAAGAATTATTTCATACTTGAAAGCAATATGCAATCTCATTTATTTTCCTTATCAGTGGAAAAAAAAGCAGCATGAATGAGAGTCTTGAATATGAATGTACTCATCCAGTATTGTTTGAATCCCGTATAAATTATTTGATTAAACGGAACACTAACTTGTGTCACTCATATTCTCATTGTGTAGATTTGTGGCCGGTGTGATCAGTAGAGAGAGGATTCCAACTTTTGAGAGAATGCTGTGGCGGGTGTGCCGCGGTAATGTTTTCTTACGGAAGGCTGAGATCGAGGACCCGCTGGAGGACCCCACTACAGTCAGTAAACAAACATAGAATTAAAAAAATGGCACATGACCTTTTTGTGGGCAGTCGTAAATAAGTGTAAGGTTTTAAGAAATATTATCCTCTCCAACAGGGAGACCAAGTCCACAAATCGGTCTTCATCATTTTCTTCCAAGGCGATCAGTTGAAGAACAGGGTGAAGAAGATCTGTGAGGGGTAGGTGTACCATTTATTTTAAAATGCAATTAACGTATTATTAGAATTTTCTGTCTTTTAAAGGGACACTTACTAGATTGGGATGAATATTTGCATTTATACAATAGGTCTCTATGTCAAAATGATGCCAGCACTAAAATTCACCTCCCTGAAAAACTCAGTAATGATGTATTATGACTACATTTCACACGATGGGCAATCTCAGCTGAATGATCCCTTTAACCGTTTTATGATGATTGTCTAGCAGACACAAACTGGCTTTCCCCCCACAATTTAAGAGTAAACACTCAGCCTGTGCCAAGTATGGTTTTTGTTACCATGACCGTGGACGGATTCAGCGTGTTGCCACTGTGTGAGTGGTTGTTTTCAGGCAGAGTTTGAAATAGAAAAGCAAGCCCTGGGTTTATAACAGTTTGGAAGTTTATTATTTTATTTTTTTGAAAATGCTTCATTTTAGTTTGTTATTAGTTTAAGTGTAATTTCTTTCATTCTCTCTCTTTTCTTTCTTTCTTTTTCTTTCTTTCTTTATTCTTTTTCTTTCTTTCTTTATTCATTTATTTATTTATTTATTTAAATATATGGAGTATTTGTTGAGAGCAAGATATATATATATAAAAAAAAAGGGTCACTAGGTATTTTGTAACCATGCAAAGTAAACTACAACTGTTTGACGATACAGAAATAAATACATTTAAAACAAGCCACTGGGGTCATGTATGATATTAATTGAAAAAGTCAAAAATTAAGGCCTTTTTCCCTGTATTTATAAATAGTTTTATAAATGTGAGATGTAGTTTCAGTTTTAGTTAACAAAAATGTTTTTTCACTTTCAGTTTGAATTATTTCGATTTCGTTAACTATAATAACCTTGGCAAGCCCCCATAAAGATTAAGTCAGAGTGTGTTTTCACATGCCAAATTGCAGTTACCAATTATTGTACAGATCCATGCATGTGGCGCATGCAGTGGACACTTCGCCAAACAAAAATAAAATATCCTCTTATCCCTACTTTGACAGCTTCGCTTCGACGATAATGTTGATTATGCTATTGGTGATTTCTAAGATGTGCTAAGATTGCAAAAACATTTTTAGTTTACTTGGTTGTTTAATTTCACACTTGGTATATGTGCAGATATTGTACTCCGGAGACCCAATTATATTTATACAAACAATTTAAAAGCCACTTTTCCATAATCTGTGCCCTTTAACATCGATGATATGAGTTGACTGAGTTTTGTGGTGTTTTTTGCAGGTTCCGTGCCTCTCTGTACCCTTGTCCAGAGACGCCACAAGAGAGGAAAGAGATGCTGGCAGGAGTCAACAGCCGCATTGATGATCTTCAAATGGTAAATTTTTTGCTTAAAGCAGAAGTCTTTCTTTTTAACAATAATATGTTCTACGCAGCCACAATAGTCTAAAAATTGTATTCTGATTAATAGTGTATTTGTGGAATATGAGTTAATCAGCAAAATCCACCCATTTGTATCCATTACATGGGGCTTCCATTTTGCAAGTTGCTGTCAATTGAAAATGACATCACAGTTGCTCATGGCTCAATTAGCCATTCACGGCTCACCTGTTTTCTGAGATGGATAAACACAGGTGGATTTTGCTGCTTAACTCAAATTACACAAATTTAATATTAATCAGAATGCTCTGTTTAGACTAGTGGGAGCCACATACAACATATTATTGTAAAGAAAATGTTTGGGTTGACTTCCCCTTTAATAGCTTCCCATTTACACTTTTAACTACAATGGCTCTCAGTACAGTGCAAACTTCACTGCATTGTATGGGAAAACAAGAACATACACTAGAAAACAATCACACATCACATTAACAATATTTTGTTCCGTATGAAACATCAAAACGCTTAAAGTGGCTGGTAACTGCCTCACACAGCAAGTTTTTTTTTCTCCACTTGACTGTAAACTACATACCTCTTACCGTACATGCTTCCATATCTGGACTAAAATTCTTCAAAGTTCCTTCTTGGCTCACGCGCCATCCATCTACAAAGCTTAGGGAAATCAATAATGTAAATTTTAAGCAATAAGCTAGCTAACTAACTAATTAACTAACAACCATCCAAACAACAAAATATCAAACAGTGAATTGAGCAAAACAGGTCAATGAAAATGACAAAGAATAAACAATTGTAATATAATTAACAATCAATAATATTGTAATATAGTTAACAAACAATAATATTGTGAAAGGTGGTTCATTAATCTTTTTATAAAGCTTCTAACTTCAAAACAACACATTCATCAGAAACTTTGCACAACAGTTCATTTTCCTTCAGGTTCTTGCATGCTGCTTCCTGCATCTAATGTATAACAAAATCCATTGTAATGTCAACGGGTCTTTTCTGTGTTTTGGTCTTATCTGCAAAAGCATTTTGTCCTGTATCAAAAAGTTATGTGGCCCACAGATTATTAAGCAGTGGGAAAAAAAGTGTCTTATTCCGTTTCAGTGTCTGCGCTAGTGCAAGCGTGCCAAACACACAAAATATATTATGCTCATACAATACAACATTTGGCTCGGCTTTTTAAACAAACTGATTTGCCATAATGAGCAACTAAGTCTGTGAGCCACTATTAGGCATATTACTTTAATTACATTTGCATAAAATAAAATAAAAAACAAATGCAACAGGAAGAGCCTCTGGTGGAAACACACATGGATGTTGTTATTCTCCAGCCAAACAGGTCAAAATAATTATACACAATTTATTTTTTGCTTTACGTTATGGTCAGTACAGTGGAGCTTGTGGTTAGCTATCGGTCACACCCACAAGGATTCTGGGTTCAAATCTCATAGTTATAAGAAAGAAGTTCACTTTGATACTACATCTAACGATGTTTTGTCCACACAGGTGCTGAACCAGACCGAGGACCACCGTCAGCGAGTGTTGCAGGCCGCCTCAAAGACAATGCGAGTTTGGTTCATCAAGGTTCGCAAGATGAAAGCTATCTACCACACTCTCAACCTGTGCAACATCGACGTCACCCAGAAATGTCTGATCGCTGAAGTGTGGTGTCCAGTCTCAGATCTGGACTCGATCCAGTTTGCTCTTCGGAGAGGAACGGTGAGGTTGTTTTTTTTGGGCAGATACAGTATCTTGCCTCCTTTTGCAGCTGTCACCAATATATATTGTAATATATATTAGGGATGTCAAAATTAGTGCGTTCATTTTTTAAGTTCTTTTAACGGCACTAATTGTTTTTAGTGTGATTAATGACCACTACTTACTTGGAAAACCTGTACTGGGGTAATTCCAGCTGCAACTCAGCAGACACGTCCACGTAAAAATTTAGCAGTAATAAATTTAATAATAACGCATATATTTGTGGAGACTGGGGTCAAGTTGTATTTTACAATTTTAAAAATGTGCAGAATTTGCAGACATGAGTGCCGCAAGTGGCGCAGGAGTCTTGGCCACATCAAACTCATTTTGTAAACAGAAGCGCTTGAAATCAGGCGAGCCTTGGCCACATTATGCACAGTTGAAACATTAACATTGCTTGAATGTGAAAAAATAAAAGTGTACCGTCACTTAAGTAATGATTACATTCATTCAATATACATTCAATACATGTATTGAAAATATTGAATGAAAACCATGCTCCAATAAATGTTAAAAAAATATTTCGAAGACATTAAAGAACATCTAAAAGCATTTGTTTTTTTTTGGGTGGAAATATATTGAATATTATTGGGGGACTAGTGCAAAGACAATTTAGTATGGATCGAATCAGTATCGGCAGATACTGAACCCAAGGTATCGATATCGAATTTATAATTTAAAAAAGTGGATCGGAGCATCCCTATTCTAAAGTGTGCAGCTTGCTTCCTGTTACGTATGTACAGTGCCTTGTTTTCAGTTGAGGTAAAAGGTTTCCTTCTTTTAGTCATTGCAGCTTGCTAATAGAGTTGTATTGGGTTTTCTCACTGTGCCGAAAACAAATGCAAAATTCATGTTAAATAGCACTGTAATTTTGATTATGATATCAAATGTTTCTTAATCAGCTATCACTGGGCTAATCGCCACAAACAACTAGTACAAAACAGGGGCTCTGGGTGGCAAGATGGTTCTGTCGCTTGCCCTCGGTGCAGGCGGCGTGCTTCCTATTTGGAGGCCACATTTGTTTGTTTAGTGTGAGTGGATATGTGTGTTTGGATGATTTTTAAAAAATAAGGTAAGAAAAAAATAGTACAATACAGTGGTGCCTTGAGATATGAGCTGAGTTTAATTCACTCATTTACCACGCTCGTACCTCAAAACAGTCATATCTCAAATCATCTTTCCCCATTGAAATGAATGGGAAGGCCATTAATCCGCCCCCTTCCCCATTAAAAAATAAATAAAAATGAATTATTAAAATAGCAATCTATAATATTGTACTTCATAAACATATTGAAATCACATGATGAAATAGAATGCAAAGAATCAAACATGATTTAATGCTAGATTTGTTGTGCTGCTTCTTCTAAACTGGAGTGACCACATTGGCCACTGGGAAGCAGTATAATACAGTCTTACAGACAAATGAAGAAGAGTCACCACTCCCCTCAAAAACTCAACAAGATGCAATAATATTAGTAATTTTAAGCACAGGATAAAGTCTATATGCCTGTAAGTATTATAATATTGTCCGTCTACATGTGATGCTTTGTCGTTTGTGTGGAAATACCAATTTTTTTAAGGGTTGTAGCACTACAACTACCGATGCTAATCGTTAGTAGGACTATTGACGTTAGCACGTTTTTGGCATTTTACACTATGCATGAACATTAAGCTAGGAATGAGTAACTCAAATGGAATACATTACTGACATTTTTTAGTAAAAACTGTGTTTTCCCTTTATTTTACAAAGCATGTTTAGGTTCCGTTTACATTGCATTTTCGGTGTCCTGTATATACATAACTGTTTATTTGGACAGCTTAATACTTATTGAAGAGAAGTTGCAGTGTTATATATCATTTTTTTGTGTTGATTTTGCAGGAACGAAGCGGTTCAACTGTGCCGTCAATCCTCAACAGAATGCAGACCAAGCAGACCCCACCCACTTATAACAAGACCAATAAGTTCACCTCCGGCTTTCAGAACATTGTGGATGCATATGGCATTGGAAATTACAGGGAAATCAATCCAGGTAATGTAATTTGGGAAAATAACCAAACATTACAGAGGTGCACCCATCAACCCACCATACATCCTCACACTGATTGCTTTTGGTACTGGGATACAGTCAGGCTCAAAGCAAAATGAACTATTTTCACAAAGTTTGAAGAATGAAAAGGGCCCGATTGATTTGGATTTATGAAGGTGATATTTGGGCTTTCGATAACCGATTAATTACAAAAGTAACTAAAATAAAATAACTTCCTTTTGGGATTTTTGGACGCTTACAACAATAAACATGAATCACAGGCAGAACATGTAGTTGTTTTTACAATTCTTTGTCCTTATTTGTTTAATAGGGAGAAAAATAGTGAATTTCAAAATGTATTTTGTTTGCCAATTTTTCAAGAGGAATGTTTGAATGCCATTATTTTTGTCTTATATGTACTGTGTTAATGTGTAAAAAATAAAAAAATAAAAATAAGAGGAAAAAAATAGGCCATTTTTTACTGATTTTAAAGCCAGTAACTAATACGGGTCAATTAAATTGGCCTGACGATTAATTGGTCGGGCCCTAGAAAAATTATAAACAGTCCTATATGTTGAAGAACCAAGATTCAGAGGGAACTTAGAGAACTAAAAAAAAGTTTTTCCAAATACATTTAATACATAAATGTAATCTATAAAACACATAAGACATGACGTTGATTACATTTTATTGCAAGAATCAGAATAATATGTGGAAAAACTTTGATGTTATATATGTTGTTGTTTTTTAATTACACTTTACAATGGTAAAGGAGCAAGACAATCCTTTAGATTCATTTAATGAATATCATTAAATTTTCCTTTTCTTTTTCAAATGTTTTTCTCACTTGCTCCAGCTCCATACACCATTATCACCTTCCCTTTCCTGTTTGCTGTCATGTTTGGTGACATGGGTCATGGCCTTCTAATGACCTGCGCTGCGCTCTATTTGGTCATCCGAGAAAGTCGCCTCCTTTCTCAGAAGAGTGACAATGAGGTACTGTCACAAATAAGAAGATACAGCATATATTGCATTTGTATATTCCTTGTGATATTGATGTTAATGTTGATTATCGGTAAGGTGGGATGTGCATTCACCATTGTCTATATCCTGTTTCCTGGCAGATGTTCAATATGATCTTTGCTGGTCGCTACATCATCTTGCTCATGGGGACCTTCTCCGTCTACACAGGCATCATTTATAATGACTGCTTCTCCAAATCACTTAACATGTTTGGCTCTGGATGGAGTGTGAGGCCCATGTTTGGGCCCAAAGGAGCCAACTGGTCGTAAGTCATCCCATTCCATATGGACACTGATTTTGTGCACTTTTGCACTATAATTTTTATTGTACGTAGCTTTCTATTTTTATTCTTGTCATATCTTTGTAAACACAAAAGCCAGTGGAAAAAAAAGTTTTTTAACATTGGCCAGTACTTTGTAACAAGCACATAACTGTAGCAGTAGAACAATTGGTCTTGACTTTCATCTAGGGGTGTGAATAGAACGATGTCTTTGAAAGCTGTTGTGGAATGGTAAAGGGGAATGTAACAGGGTGTGTTAGATGGTGGGTGAGCTACAGCGAGTGAAGGCTGTATCTTGAATTTTTTTAACAGCAATAGGGCTGACCAAACTCTCTAGGTTGCTATTGAATCCACATTTAGTCAAATGCTCAGGTAGGCTATGGAGCAAATCCAGAAATCTGTAAGGGCTCAGTCTAGAGACAATACTGTCTCTTAAACAAGTAACAGGCTAATGGTGATGAAGCCTTGCAGTCAGTTGCCTCCAAATTGTAGAATGCCTTTCTGTTTCAGCTACTGATGTTACTATATAATCTTTTTTTAAATAGATTATGCTATCAATTATACCATCAAATAATCGAGTAATCCTCCCTCCCTTTTGTCAAGAAGGGGGAGCTTGAGGACCCAAATGCGGGAAGACAGGGCAAGGAGGCAGAAGTTCGATCAAAAAAAAAAGATTTTAATTTCTTCAAAACAAAAAGGCGAGATCTAAATTGCACGGAAAAACATAACATGGAGAAAACAACAAGGCAAAACGGACAGCATCACAGGGGGAAATACAACAATGACCCGACACAGACAGAGGGGAGACAGCAGACTAAATACACAGACTAACGACACAACAAGACACACCTGGGGCAAGACACAAGTGGCTGAGGGCACTGATTGGATCACACGAGGAAGGGCAGGATCACACTTAAACAAGACCAAGGGAGACACACAAGGAAAACAGAACCCAAAACATGACAGAACCCCTCCCTCAAGGGACGGCTCCCAGACTTCCCTAACACAAAAAGGTCCAAAAACAGGGCGGGCGGAGGGGGGCCCGGAGGTGGGAACCTGGCACACCCATCAAGGCCAGTCCGGGGGGCGTCCCGGACGCCAGACGAGGGGAGCCCGGCGGCGCCGGTCCGGAGGGCGCCCCGGACGCCACACTGGAGCAAAGGGCGACCACAACGTGCGCCTCCAGACAGGGAGAAGACGGCAGTGGGACGTGCACCTCCTTGGTCCGGGGTCTTGAGGCTGCCGTGGCACGGGGTCTTGAGGCTGCCGTGGCACGGGGTCTTGAGGCTGCCGTGGCACGGGGTCTTGAGGCTGCCGTGGCACGGGGTCTTGAGGCTGCCGTGGCACGGGGTCTTGGGGCTGCCGTGGAGGCGGCAGACCTGGCACGGGGTCTTGAGGCTGCCGTGGCACGGGGTCTTGAGGCTGCCGTGGCACGGGGTCTTGAGGCTGCCGTGGCACGGGGTCTTGAGGCTGCCGTGGCACGGGGTCTTGAGGCAGCCGTGGCACGGGGTCTTGGGGCTGCCGTGGAGGCGGCAGACCTGGCACGGGGTCCTGGGGCTGCCGTGGAGGCGGCAGACCTGGCACGGGGTCCTGGGGCTGCCGTGGAGGCGGCAGACCTGGCACGGGGTCCTGGGGCTGCCGTGGAGGCGGCAGACCTGGCACGGGGTCTTGGGGCTGCCGTGGCACGGGGTCTTGGGGCTGCCGTGGAGGCGGCAGACCTGGCACGGGGTCTTGGGGCTGCCGTGGCACGGGGTCTTGGGGCTGCCGTGGAGGCGGCAGACCTGGCACGGGGTCTTGGGGCTGCCGTAGCACGGGGTCTTGGGGCTGCCGTGGAGGCGGCAGACCTGGCACGGGGTCTTGGGGCTGCCGTGGAGGCGGCAGACCTGGCACGGGGTCTTGGGGCTGCCGTGGAGGCGGCAGACCTGGCACGGGGTCTTGGGGCTGCCGTGGAGGCGGCAGACCTGGCACGGGGTCTTGGGGCTGCCGTGGAGGCGGCAGACCTGGCACGGGGTCTTGGGGCTGCCGTGGAGGCGGCAGACGTGGCTCGGGGACTTGGAACTGCGGCGGCAGACGTGGCTCGGGGACTTGGAACTGCGGCGGCAGACGTGGCTCGGGGACTTGGAACTGCGGCGGCAGACGTGGCTCGGGGACTTGGAACTGCGGCGGCAGACGTGGTTCGGGGACTTGGAACTGCGGCGGCAGACATGGTTCGGGGACTTGGAACTGCGGCGGCAGACGTGGTTCGGGGACTTGGAACTGCGGCGGCAGACGTGGCTCGGGGACTTGGAACTGCGGCGGCAGACGTGGTTCGGGGAGTTGAAGGTGCGACAGACGTGGTTCGGGGAGTTGGGGCTGGTGACTCCGAGCGCCACCAGCTGAAGCCCAACGACACCCGACTCCCTCAATCAAGGACGACAGCAGGTCCAATTGGGCGGCCATGGCGTGCTGGAGCTCCTCATGGCGTGACAGGCGCGCCTCCTGATTCCACATCTTGGCTTTCAGCGCTCCCGCTGGGTCCTTCTCTGGTCGGGTCATTCTGTCAAGGAGGGGGAGCTTGAGGACCCAAATGCGGGAAGACAGGGCAAGGAGGCAGAGGTTCGATCAAAAAAAAAGATTTTAATTTCTTCAAAACAAAAGGCGAGATCTAAATTGCACGGAAAAACATAACATGGAGAAAACAACAAGGCAAAACGGGCAGCATGACATGGGGGGGGAAATCCAGGCAAAAACGGACAGCATCACAGGGGGAAATACAACAATGACCCGACACAGACAGAGGGGAGACAGCAGACTAAATACACAGACTAACGACACAACAAGACACACCTGGGGCAAGACACAAGTGGCTGAGAGCACTGATTGGATCACACGAGGAAGGGCAGGATCACACTTTAAACAAGACCAAGGGAGACACACAAGGAAAACAGAACCCAAAACATGACACCTTTTTGTGTGTGTGTGTGTGTGTGTGTTAATCCACTAAGGTTGGACGTAAATTGAATTGAGTGGATGTAAATACTGGCAATTTATGGTCTTTTATACATATGTATTACATGAACAAAATTTGCCTATGCTAAACAATTAGCACTCGCAATTAGCATTAGCACCCTAGCAGTTACCACTTGAGGTAAGCAAACACTAACTACCATTAAGTTCACACATACATTATTATATCTACATTACACATGTGATAGTGTCATAAAAGTCACTTACTGACAATGCTTCAACATTATTCCATGAGTAAACAAGGGTATTAGCCTATGCTAAATAATTAGCCATCACAATTAGCATTTTTTAAGGTAAACAAACACTAACTACCATTTGTTCACACATACTGTACATCATTATAGCTACATTACACATGTAATAGCGTTTTAAAAATAACTGATAGACGATTCTTCAACATTATCCCATGGCTGTGTCTGAATGTCCACCCTTATCCCCGCACTACATTATAGTCTAATATAGTGCCCTTATTTTGTTTGCCGTTTCAAACATCCAGCTCACCATTTGCTCCTCGTCACATACCACGTGACCACTGTACTTGTCATGACACGCCGACAAGAAAACCTCAGACTATTTATTGTGAATAAAAATGTTTTTGTTGTTCCTTTGTCATGCATATTTTCACCTAAAACGAAATAATTATTTTCATAGTATATAATTAATGTATTGCTTTTATTCTCGTGCTTGCAATGTCGCTCTTTTTACTTGCATTACATTGTGGTTTATATCAACTGGTCGAGTGACCATCGATGTTCATCAATGTGGTAATTTTGAGTACCCTACATTTTTTCTTTTGGATGTTCGGACACTCCTACCAAATGGCGCGACCCCTTATTAGTGCACTACATGGGGAGTAATGTGCACATTCGGACACTGCCCATGTCTCTCGGCTGGCCTTCGATCGCCTAGCCGGATCCTGCCGTAGCAGCTGAAAGAAGTGGCTGGGGAGAGGGAAGTCGGGGCTTCGTGTCTGGGCTAAAGCTGCTGCCCTGCATCCTGACTCCGGATGGATGGGTCAAATTTTTCGTGCGACAAGAAAGATCATTAAGGCTGATTAGAGAATGTTTAGGAAACCTTGAACGAGCCCTGACATTAAATCAATATTCGTTGGCGTCGCAAATGTTCGCACCTCAGTGGGATTTTGGCTTACGGTAATAAGCCTGCTCTTCATTCCGGGCAGCAGCTAGATAGACACATAACTAAACCAACATGTTCATCTAATGAATAATCTGTCATCATTGTTACATTTTTCTCATAGGCATTATAGGAAAGTGTCAATAAAACAAATGAAAGAAAGAATGTATTTCTAATGAATTCCTGTGTTACTGATGTGATCAAGGTTTGAAACGCTTGAAGGAAACAAAGTGCTACAGTTGGACCCAGCAATTCCTGGTGTGTTCAATGGGCCTTATCCTCTGGGAATTGACCCGGTAAAACACAAAAATGACAAACCAGTTGATATTTTTGGTTTTCTTGTCAGTGAAATGAGGCAATACAATGATACAGTTTAATTTATGTTATGTCCTGCTGTCATGTGTGTAGATATGGAACGTTGCTACCAACAAACTGACGTTCCTCAACTCATTTAAGATGAAGATGTCTGTCATACTCGGCGTTATCCACATGCTTTTTGGAGTCTCTCTCAGTCTTTTCAACCACCTGTAAGTCACAAAGGAATTCTTCCTGAGTCACAGAATGTCATTTCTGATGCTAGTGTTTTTTCTGAGCTTAGCTTTATCTTTTTTTTATCTTTAGCTTAGCTCTCTTTTGACCAAAGCTTTTCTTTTCTTTTCTTTTTAAATCTTGAATGTAGTATGACTGTACTTGATTTAAAAAAAAAATATGTCACTACAGGTATTTCAAGAAGCCTCTGAACATTTTCTTGGGCTTCATTCCCGAGATTGTCTTCATGTCCAGCCTGTTTGGTTACCTCGTCCTGCTGGTATTCTACAAGTGGACGGCTTACGATGCGTTCACCTCAAAAGAAGCTCCCAGCCTGCTCATCCACTTTATCAACATGTGCCTCTTCAATTACAGTGATCCCACTACCAAATCCCTCTACGCAGGACAGGTGCTTCCTCCCTCATCCTCTTCTCCCTGATTTTGCACCCTGCCCACACACATACACACATTCAAACTAATCACAAGAGACCACCCAGCCTGAGACAAACAATTATGAATAATGACCACAGAGCTAATTTTCTCACAAAATTCAAGAGGAAAGTTATCCGTTATTAACATCTACTCTACATAATGATAATAATTAGTATTGTGCAAAAAACACTACAAATCATCCACAGTTTCTTAGCATTCCTCTGTTTGAATCTATAGATGGGGATCCAGGTTTTGTTGGTGCTCATTGCCCTTGCATGTGTACCCTGTATGCTGGTTGTGAAAACTGTGGTGCTTCGGCGTCAGCATCTGTGGAAAAAGCACCTGGTATGTCAATTTCACCATGCCTTCAAACTCAAAGCACCCTTCAAACTATTCTTCTTTGCAATATAACCTTTTTTTGCTTCTATTCTGTCTTTCAGTGTACGTTGTATTTTGTAATGCGCTTGATTGTTTTGTCATGAAATGATATACGCTTAAAGCTTGCCTTGGAAGCGCTATGAAAATCTTGACCTAGCAGTCTGAGGGCACCCTAACAACAGATTATCTCAATTCTTCATAGTATATTCACTGTATGTGTTGAACATCCAATAAATTATTTCATGAGTAAATGCATTATCATAAATAATTGGTTTTGCATTTGTGCCAAAAAAAACTGTAATGCTACTTTACTTTAAGTCAGTCTTATGCTTTGTGGTATGACTATAGTTCAGTTGGAAACAAAACACTTCAATGTCTGTTTAGGGTGCCATGTTTACTTGACCAGCTATGTACAACGTGCCAACTAAGGCTTGCTTTAAGCCCGACAAAGCTCTTGTGACTTTTGTATCTAGTCACAGAAGATGCAAGAAACCCCTGCAGAGAATCTAGAGCAATCTTTAGAGCGAACAGGCGTGTCCTCATCATGCACCGGACTCACCCAACAGGGCACGCAGAAGTTCGGAGGGGTGCGAGTGGGCAACGGGCCCACGGAGGATGAGGCTGGCATCATGGACCACGACCAGCTTTCCCAACACTCAGAGGAGGGAGATGAGGTGAGCGCCTGAAATAATTTTCACTTATTTGACACTCTAATGCTGCTAATGCAGTCTCTCAGCATCAAAATTATTCCATGTTTTAAAGATGTATGTATGTATATAGATTTATAACTGTGTACTGTACTACAAATAGCAAATTTGAGAGACATGTAAAAGCACCAGCCATAGATATGCATAAGTTGATACAACATTTATAAACTACTGTACAAACTGTGATTTTGGGATGGCGTTGTGTTGATATTGGTATGTATTGACAATTAAAACTGTGATAAGGCAACCCAAAATGTTGAAAATGAAAGTCAAGCTAGCCGACAGTCCGTCACGTCACTATGCGGTCAAACTTCAAAATAAAAGCCTGCGAAGGCTACTGCAGAAGCGTCAATAGGCGGCATGTACGTTATGTTTGTAGCTTCCTTGACAAGCACACCAAATTAGCTTTGGGGCTTTTAATTTGAAGTTCCCAAATTACAAGGACTCGCTTCACCCCGAGTTGCCAAAATGCTCCGCGAGGTTTTTCAAGTTCCTCTGTTGCTATTATAGTGAATGCGGACTGATTATGTTATATATTTATAGCCCTTAATCACAAAAGAGTCTCAAAGGGCTTCACAGGCTCACACTTGACAAAGAATGAATGGGTGTTTGAGTCACTTCAAACTGTAGGTAATAATGCAAAGATAAGGCCCGTCAATCATATGATTGTGCAATTGAAAGAATACTCAGTTTACAGACATACAACATACAGTATAATATAATGTTCACTCCTGGGTACTAGGAGATGGTGCAATGAGTGTTTTCAAATAGAAAGGGAGGCCTGTGATGGACTAGAGCAGATAAGAGTCGGATTTTCCATTTCAGAAACATAAACACTGAGGTGTTTTTCATGAGAACCAGGGAATGGAATTTCTGAAAATACCACCCAGTTGACTCAGAGGTTTGGTGTCCCCCAGGTCTGATGCATACTACATCGGAGTGTTTGTGTTGTGATAACTTATTGCATAACTGTAATTTAACAAGAGTACATTCATCACCATTTTTCCAAGGTACTGATATTCCATGTAGACATGCTTATCAACTGTGGAAACCATCCTAGTATTGCACAAACACCCATGGACCAATTCCTAAATGCATTTCATTGTGTTGTTCACTAATTTGTTTTAAATGTCCGCTCACAAAAATCTATTTGTTAATTCAAATTCATAATTAATGCAAAAAAATAAATATCCTGATTTTGTTTTTATATTACCATTTATTGAGGTGTACAGAGTTTAGTTTGGACTTGGGGATCATGTGATTATGAGACACAACACATTTTAGGGATGGGCCAATAACAGGCCTTATTTCAAGGTATTGATACTTGCGACGTCGGTCGATACTAAATAGACCTCTTGCCAGTTTAATGTAATTTTAAAGAAAAATTCAAAAATTTAATATATAAGCCTTTCTTTAAAATGATTTGCATTTTTATTTTTGTTGTGTGTGTGGGGGGGGGGGGGGGGTTCTATGTATCAGAAGTACTAGTGGTATTGGTACTTGCTATCAGTATCGGTGACCACTCAAGAGTGGAGTACTCAGACTGGTATTGTCCGGAAAAAAGTGGTATCAAACATCCCTATTGGATTTAGCGAAATATTTCAACTTTAAACTGGAACAAAAAGAACTCCTGGTAATCTCCAGTCATAGCTAGAGTTCAGTGATTATTACAAATTATTAAAAAGCTACATCAGCACCCATTAGTTACCAAATTTGATACTAATCTTTCACCTTTGCTTACTTTCAAGCATGCAGAGGAAGAGCCGGTAAGAGACTGTGTGGTATTTCAGCATGCTTGGATGCTGTCTTGTGGATCTGTGATAATTTGTGCTATGTGTTTTTTCATATTTATTTATGTTTATGTCAAATGATAAAAATGAAATGTTTGCCTCCACAGAGGAGCTTATGTTTTAATTTCTGATTTCAAGCAACTTTGTGGAGGGGTGAGCTTTTGTGAGATTTTGGAAATCCGGACAAGGGATGTGAATCCAGGATTTCGTTTTAGTTTTGTTTGGACTGAACATTTGACTTTCTACTAAATGTCTAAAATAACCTAGTTGATCTGTTTTATTTGTTAGGCTCACATGGATGTGTCTACAACTCTACAACTTTATATTGTCAGCATAACTATGAAAGTTATGCCTTGTGATATAGTCATCAAGAGACAGCATAAATTTTTTTTTTTTAAATTGAGAATTTAGAGACACCATATTTCTACTTATTGCTTGCCAATAAAAGATGGAATATATTTAGGATCGAATCTCTGTCAACAGGATTTAAGTCTGTAAAAAACTGTCTCTGAAAACCCATCCGACAAAATTGTTTGATCCACTGCACTCAAGACTCAAACAGAAAGCCTCTGCGTTTCTAACCTTGACCATTCTGGGCTTCGTAGTTCGTACTATGATAGGACAAAAAGACAGATAGGAGTTTTTGAAATATGGGAATTCATAAGATCAAATTCAAGAAAACAAGAAGAAAACAAGATTTAGTTGAGAGTTTGCACTTAAAAATGTAATGTTGAGAACTGTTCTGTAATTAACATTGCTTATTTAGTTATTTATTTTTCACTTTTTATGTAGGTATACAATTAGTTAGCACAACTCCCTCGCACACCCTCTCACATTTCAAAAACTTGTTTTTCAGGTTATTTGAAAACTCTTAATTGTTGTTAGGCGTAAATATGAGTTTGAATCAGGGTTTTAATAATAAAACAAAACAAAAAATTGACTGGTGACTGGTCAAGGATGTACCCTGCCTCTCACCCAAGTCAGCTGGGATATGCGCCAGCTCAACCATGACCTTAGTGAAGATAAGTGCTACAGAAAATGGATGGTTAGTTTGATTAATGTGTTCAAACAAATAACACAGACAAAAGACACTGCCAGTGTCAGATTTCTTTACAGGTTTCATTTGTTGTAAAATGTCATTATTTTTTCCATCATATATCCCTCTTGTTTCCTCTTGTCAGTTTAGACTGTAGCTGACCAACTGTAAATGTTCTACCATATTCGTCTTGTATCTCTGAGACCATCAACCTTAATGTGTTTTGCCGGTTTTGTTTTCTCAAGCCACTTACGTTGGAGACCCTTTGAATTGGAACAATGAAGCTACTTCCATGAACTCAATTCCATGAGTCTAAGAACAAAAGACAAGCATGGAAAGCGGAAACCTGGCCAGCACCAAGCCAAATTCAGCAACAGCACCATACAGCCATAGCCCTGCCCACTTTATACAGGAAAGGCTTGTCTTGTTCCAGGATGGAGTGAATGGAAGGACAATACACAAACATGTCCAACTCTATGATCCTGCAGGACAAACAGACTCAAACAAGTTTGCGACAAAACACAGTATTTGCTACAAAACTGACCTCGCAGTCACATTTGTTTTGTCTAAGTTTTTGTTTGTACAGTAACCACTATAATTTACATTTTCAATTTTAAACCAAGCTGGACAGAACTCACACACACCAATAAAATCATCTGAAGCAGTGTCTTGTAAACACTGGCTAAAACACAGACCGAACTATCATTATCCTTTTTAAAATCAGGTCTCCTCAGCATGACAGAAACTTTTTTACTTTTTATTTATTTTTAAACTTTTTTTTATTTTGGCTACAATGTAACATATTTACAGAGGTGGCAAATCCAGGTCCAGAAAGTAAAAACCTTGCCACAGTTTGGCTTTAGCCCCAGGCGCTGGATAGCTAACTCCCATGGTGCTCGTTTAACTGCTAGGGAGCTAGCTAGCTAGCTTCCGGGCCTTAAGCCAAATTATGGCAGGGATTTGCCTTTCTGGACCAGGATTTGCCACTTCTGCATATTTAGACTTTGAAATAGCACATTTATAAGGTGTAATAATGAACAGTGCTGTTTAGTACATTATGGATAACAGTATTAATAACTTAGATTTTTATAGCACCTATCAAGGGACCCTAAATTTCTAACTTTTTTTTTTGTCTTGATGCTGTCTTAGTCTCAAATTGTCATATCCATTGGAAAAGTAGGGCTTATTACATGAGCTGCATTACAAAAATTAACATACAGTGATTACTTCATAAAGCAGAGACTATTTCCCAGGTAACTGTGACCACAACCGGCGTAAAATAGGTACAAGATCAAACCGTTGAGGATAAGCAGTCCGTCTCGTCAGTCTAGAATATTATCCCAAAAATCCTTGTAATCATTCAGGTAATTTTTTTTTCTTCTAAGGTAAGGTGTGTCTCGTTACATCTGGCTTAAATGGAAGACAGCATTTCAGTAAATCAAGCCAATGGTGATGGTGGTGTGATGGTCTGGGGTTGCTTTGCATCTTCAGGGCCTGGACAACTTGCTCTTATTGATGAAACCATAAATTCTACTTTCAAACAGAAAGTCCTGGTGGGAGAATGTTTGGCCATACATTTGTGATCTCAAGCTGAAGCACATTTTGGTTTTACATAAACTTATCTGTGGCAAACACTGTCTGAATTTGCACACAGAATTGGCAATGTCCTGCTTTGATTGATTTGTATCACAAACAGACTTGTCTGTCAATGAAAATGCTGGACCTACGGGTGCTTAAAATACACATTGACACATACTAAGGGATCTTATGCATCCTATATTCCATGCAAGGTTCAATTCATTGCGCTTACTCATGAATCCACAGAAAACAGACCACAAAAGAGCATGTCTACATGTGGTCTGTTTGCACTCTTAACCTAATTGAGTGGAGTAACATGGTATCTTGTGTGCGTGGAAAAACTACTGCTTGATGTTTGCCCAGTTGACAGGTTGGAAGTTGTAAAAAGACAGAAACGTGCTGTTGCACCACAAACAAACCTAGACTATCTGACTTTGACAAGGTACCACTAAAAGTAAAATCTTAAAAAATAATAATAATAATAACAATAATGCTATCTTTTTCCTCTCCCACAGTTTGACTTTGGTGATGTGGCTGTCCATCAGGCCATCCACACTATCGAGTACTGTCTGGGATGCATCTCCAACACTGCCTCCTATCTGCGTCTCTGGGCCCTCAGCTTAGCTCATGCGCGTGAGTAAACAAACACACACACACATCACAAACTTTATCCCGTGGTGCCTGGATCAGCAGTTTGGCATAAATCTTCAAAAAAAATTGTTCTCCATAAAATAAAGATGAATGTTATTGCCGATAACAGTCACTTACAGTAGTTGAGTAAAACGGCTTTGTGTGCTTGGCTGTATTATTATTATGCTTCTCTAAATTACCATATTATGGATTACTGTTTTGTAAGTTCTTTGGGGAGAGACTGGAATGGATTCATGACATTTCATCCATTTCAATGGAAAATTATTATTTGAAATATGAGTGTTTGCGTTACGAGCGTGGTCACAGAACAAATTAAACTTATCTGAAGGCACCACTGTATTTTATAATATTGACAAAATATTTGGACATTACACCTGTACAAAATGAAAATGAAATACAGTGGAACCCTTAAAATCTGAGTATAATTGATGATGACGACGATGATTTATTATTATTATTATTATTATTATGCCTATTATAAATGCATTGTAATAAAATTATTTCTTTAAACCCCAAAAAAACATTCAATATTGCGTTTGCGTTGTGCACACAAAATTAATAAAGAAAATATTGAAGAAGAAAAAACTAAAATATTTTCTAGGATGATTAGCTACTGGATTTTAGTGTGTTTTTGTGCATAATCATGACCTATGAGCTCAATCTATTTAGGCCATTCCAAAAGTTGTTGATAGTATTGAGGTCAGGGTGTAGGCCATAGGTGTCAAACTCTGGTCCTCAAGGGCAACAGTCCTGCAGGTTTTGGTTGTTTCCCTTCTCCAACACAGCTGATATATGATCAGCTCATCAGCAAGCACTGCATAAGCCTGATAACGATCCTGTTGATTGGAATCAGCTTGTGTTGGAAGAGGGAAACCTCCAAAACCTGCAGGACTGCGGCCCTCGAGGACCGGAGTTTGACACCGATGGTGTGGGCTAAATTGATTATACGCCAAATGTATCCAGCCAAACCATTCCAGATTGCTTTGCACATTGAGGATCAATCTGGTTCTGTATTGTTCTGCTGCAACTGAAAAATTCCTTCCTGTTACTATCCTACCAAATTTGTAAGTCTATGATTTGGTATTGTAAGAAGGTAATATTATGAGAGAAGGTGTATCGCCCCTTGATTTATTCATGAACTGATTAAAGGGGAAATCAACCCCAAAATGTTCTTTACAATATGTTCTATGCAGCCTCACTAGTCTAACAATGATGACAACACAACACACTCCATACAAATATTTACTGTAATTATGGTTACTGCTGCACTGGCATTTGTCAGTGAATTAGAAACGGAACTCCATAGTAAACAGAGGATTAACTGTAGTGTATAGTTGATGTATCTGGAAATAGTAGCACACTTCAGTAGCTCTTGAATCATACTATTACAACTGACTATGTTTGTTTCCATTCATTTGTATCTCTATGTATTCAGAGTTGTCAGAGGTGCTCTGGTCCATGGTAATGCACCTGGGTTTATCCTCCCGGAGTGGTGGCGGTTTCTTCGGCCTCACGATCATCTTTGCGGCATTCGCCACCCTCACTGTTGCCATTCTGCTCATCATGGAGGGGCTGTCTGCCTTTTTGCATGCCCTACGTCTTCACTGGTGAGAAACACAAATGGCCACAGGACATGCCCATATTGTTCACCATTTCATTTCAGTGTACCAGGGATCTCATGAACCCGTACAATGAATCCTACGTTGACAAAAAACATACACAGTGAGCTGTCATTTTTCACCTTTTGAACCAAGTATCTCTGCCAAAGAGCAGCTTGACAAGTACATGAAGAATGAACGGAACATGAAACATTCCAGACCCGAAGTGGTTTACCAAACTGTGAGCTCAAGGGACTGAAAATAACTGAAAGGCCCTTCCAGATCCATCGCCTCCTTGCACCATCTCCAACATGCCGATACAACCTGCACCATTGAGTACACACAAGTCAAACATTAGCCCATTAGAGTACATTATCAACACTGCTGGAATGTAAAGGATTGCCAGGAGCACGATGACAATTAGTGATTACCACTATAAAATGCTTGGAGCAGTTGGGCAATCCTTTTTTTCGCATCAAAACAAAATCAACTTGTTTCTCCAGCTATTTGTTCTATCTATCTATCTATCTATCTATCTATCTATCTATCTATCTATCTATCTATCTATCTATCTATCTATCTATCTATCTATCTATCTATCTATCTATCTATCTATCTATCTATCTATCTATCTATCTATCTATCTATCTATCTATCTATCTATCTATCCATCCATCCATCCATCCATCCATCCATCTATCTGTCTGTCTGTCTATCTGCTTGCTAGGTAGCTAGTTAGCAATTTGGGCTGAACAATTAGTAGAATTAAAATCAACATTGCAAAGTATTAGAATGCAGTTTTCAAATCACAAAGACTAAATTTTGCGATAACAGAACATAATGTAATTTTTGGGATAACTGTATAGTTTAGTTAGTTTTAAAGTGTCTAGAAAATGTATATGCAAAGTATAAGTAAAAGTAAAGTGTATAAGCAGTACATCCCTCATGTTTACATATAGTTTCACGAAACATGAAAAGTTCTGAAGTGATAAAGCCACAGATTTGTTTCCATTATTGTTATAATCTGATGCATGTATTTGGCACACTTGTTTGGTAGAATTCTGTTAAGTTGTGTAAGAGAATGCATGAGAGACTGCAAATAGAAGTCTTTAGTTAGTTAACAACTGTAGTTATAGTAAACAGTCCACCATATGAATTAATTTGCATTCCTTTTAGCTTAAGCCTTAGACCAAAACATTTATGTGTAATACATTTGATATTGTTTATTGTAATACAGAATACTGTATTGCTTGAGTTTCTTAAAAAATGTTCAGTCCTACTATATTTCTAGCCATTTAGCTATCAATCTAAAGATGAAAGAAACCACTGTTGTAATAAGTAACAGATGTTAAATGGGTAGATCAAGAAAAACAACAGCAGGTGGCAGCTGCAGAAGGTTTATGGAGTGGTGAGCCAAGAATTAACCCTTAGCTAAATTTATGGTGATGGAAAGGCTAAAACTTCAAGAATGGAAGAATCTGCTAAATATCCCAAGCATACAAGCTAGCACACGTGATACTCAGTTGCATGTCTTGTTCTGGGATGGGCTCACTAATCTTTATTGAATATGTAACACACGATGATAGCAGCAGAATGAGCTCAGAATATTTACAGAAACATTTGTCAGTTTAAAGAAAGACACAGCCAAATGTGTTCCGAGATCCTTCATCATGCAACAAGACCCAAGCACCCAAAACACACTGCCAAAACATACCATAGCAAGCATGTCAAACAACACAATATAATATTATTTATTCAGAGGTGGGTGCGTTCATGAATTTTGATGGTGCGTCATTCATCCACAACCAGGACACCTGTTCGTCATTGTTCATTTGTTATTATTTCAATCCAAACCAAACTGCAATTGTCAATCCGTCATCATTATTTTAATCGCACTTCCGTCATCGCTAATTTACAGCCACTATATTCGGAACGTCAGTAAATTTCACCGGTCGATGCTAGTTTACACCCGTCAATAAATTTCACTGGTCCATCAGTCTGTCATCGTTATTATCGTGATGCACTGGAGAGTGGTAAAAAAATATTTTCAAATAAACAAACTTTATTAGGTAATGCGACCAAATCAAAATAAGGATTAAAAATTTTTTTTTTTTTTTTACATTTCAGTTTTGGAGGAGCTCTTCTTTCTTGTCTCCTTCTTCATCTCTTTCAGCTTTTCATACTGTGCGTGGCTTAAACCCCATTGCAATCTTTATTCTCCCAGACTATAGGAGGCAGTGAAGAGTGTCTAGTGGATTTGAACAACATTTCACAGCAATAGGATTGGAAAACATTTTTTTTTTCTAATAAACTATCAACAAGAACAGTTTGGGGTGAACAGTCTACATACATTTAAAGAAAATAAAAAGAATCAGGAAGTACACAACATGGTTGTTTACAAAAGCTTTTGCTCGTCCGCCATTTTTGTCTGAAAAGTCTTACGTTGCCACTCGCGAAGCTCGCCTAACTTGAAGACATTAATTTCTCCGCAGCATTGTCATGTTATTTTCTGTCTCTCTCTATGGTGAAAATGCCACAGTGTGTAGTGTACGGTTGTACCAATAAGACTTTAAGAAGCTCTGAAAGCACATTAGGTTAAAATGAAATTATACAGTAAATGTTCTCTCATAAGGTATATCTCAGAGTGCTACTCAAAGATTCATCTGCATCACCTTATCAAAACCATCGACAAAGTCCGTCAATAAAAAAATCACTGTGTAATGAAAATATAATGTAAACTTAACTTCTGTAAATCACGATTCACGATACTGAATGGTCAATGCAGCCAGTGAAGTTTGCGCCTTTTCAGGCACATGGAAGAATATGCATCTGAATACCCTCGCATCTGAAGAGCAAAAATGATCTGTGATCCTATATAATGTGAGTCCAGCATACACCCCTAATGATGCAGAATGTTACTTGGTTTATAAATCTGAGGCGTATCAGCTCTGTGGGTATCTGCAGCTTGTTTCATCAGGCTTGCCAAATATGTACATCT
This sequence comes from Leptonotus elevatus, assembly GCF_054856555.1. Classification (NCBI taxonomy): domain Eukaryota; kingdom Metazoa; phylum Chordata; class Actinopteri; order Syngnathiformes; family Syngnathidae; genus Leptonotus; species Leptonotus elevatus. The sequence goes on from NC_141258.1 coordinate 14,971,798, forward strand.
GTGATCCTATATGTCAGTCCATACATTACACTCCTAGTAGGAGAATGCAGCAGAATGTTACTTGGTTAATAAAGCAGAAGCATGTCAGCTCCACAGGTATCCGCTAAGGTTAAAAAGAGTCCTGGAGTATTTTTCACGGATATGAGTGAATGGAAATAGTTGTGCTCACAGTTAACAGCAGACAACATCAACCCTCTGCTTTGGTGCCCGCTCTTCACACGCACATGATGATGAGTCGTCTGCACACACGCACATATATACACACACAAAAGACTACAAGGCCAGAGTGGTGTGTGTAAGGCACAAGAGATTTTCCATCTCCACACATGTGTGGGGAGGCGGATGAGAGGATCTCTCGTTTCTTACCACATTTTTAAGTGTTGCCCTCTCACAGCTCTGGTAGACCAAATATTTGCCACGGCTTGGAGACATTCCTGGGCAGCTCCCCTCACTCGCTGAGGCCAGTAACTAGAGGGAACTGATGCCCTGCTCTTAAAGGGGAAGTCAAGTCAGAAATGTTCTATGCGCCCCTCTTGTCTAAACACGTCATTCTTATTGTGTTTGTGGAATATGAATTAGTCAGCAAAATCCACCCGTTTTTATCCATCTCAGGAGGCAGCCATTTTGCCACTTGTTACTGGAAATATCAACACAATGCAAGAGCTCAGGTAACGACTAATCACGGCTCTTCTGTTTTCTGAATTTGGTCATGTGATGTGCGCAAGCTGAGCCCTTGGGAACTGTGATTTTCAGTTGAAAGGAGTTTTGCAATATGGCATGACTCCTTCTTGTGACTGCATGTCAGACCTTAGATAACGGATGTAAAACTCAATTGCACAGGTGGCCAAAATTCAAAGCAGACTAAGTTGTGGATTGAACAGAACAGACCTTTATTGAACTGACTCAACATTTTTTTTTCATTTGCTCTCCAAAACATATAAAAACGTTCTATTTTAAATATTGCCATTGTCCCAAAAACGTATTTATACGTATTTTATTTTTTTTTTTTTAATTTACGCTAGAGCATACAGGAAGGAGGCTTTGATGAGGTCGCTTAAAGCAATGACAGTTATTACAAAAAAACGCCAGCAGGTAGCAGCAGATTATAAGAGATCAACCAGGGCCATGTTGCAACAAGCTCTTTTCCCTGTTTTAAACTGTTTTGTGAATAATGATAAAACTTAGCTATATTATAATGCTGATTGCTGCAAAATGGAAACAGATACAAATATAAATGAATGAGTTAACATGAATGTGAATCAAAACAGGCAAGATACAAGATTATTCTAAAATGAATCAATTTAAATTAAAATATGTAGTTTTAAAAAAAATTACACCAATTCAAAATATGAACATGAAGACAAAAAAAAGAAAATCGAAAGAAAAATTTACTTTTCAGTAAAAGTAAATCTAATAAATTAATGTTATGTTTGGGTAATGTTTATTAGAGATTCTCAAGGACTAACGACATCATGTGTTCATCAGTAAGGCAACTCCTGTGTGATTTCAGTTCATCACAGACAACAGCCGCTCACAAAAATACGTGCTACCAAAGTAACACAGATCGCGGGTAGCACATTGTTTGGTTAAGCAGCTGTTGCGCTGCATTATAGGATTAGTTGATGTGTCATCAGTGCGTCATAATTTGTCATTTAAAACGATAATGTTGCATGTTAGGGAATTTGGAGGAGTAGGAGTTTCTCAGCATGCATTGCTGTAGTCATAATTATCAATTTGAGTGTTATTGTGCCTTTCTAATGTGTTGTTTTGTACAGACATTGTGTAATCATTGCACATTTCATTGTTACAGATATCAATGTTAAGAAGGCATTTTTTACTGTGTTTGCAGTTGTACTGTTTTTCATCAATTTCTTAATAAGGTCATGAAAGGCACGCTGAACATGTAGCCTAAGCCTACAGTATGTGGCCTAAATATGAGCCACATAACTTTTTAAAGGTTATTTTTAAACTATATGTTTTCTTAATTGTCCTTAGCGTCTATCAAAGTGGGTCACAACTTAGCTACAACAAGAAAATGCAAGTCCCTGTGTGACAACAGTTGACAACCAATTAATTAGATCATTCAAAAGCTCCAAAATTCTGTTTCCGACTAGACATGTTTCTGGATTTTCAAAAATGTTTACATGACCGTAAAACTTCTCCCACCTGCCTCCCCTTTTCTGCGTGTGCTTGTTTGCACTTGCCTTTCAGATGCAATATTTAAAGATGTAAAGATGTACTTTTGGCACCCCTATTCAAGACCCTCAGAATAATTTGTTCTGTGGCATAAGAACCAAACCTAAAGCAAGATTTTTCTCTTTCACCAGAAAACAAAAATAATTCTATTGGATGAATCGGTGGCAGTAAATGGTTGGATTGTATTTGATAATATAAACTCCCACGGCAGTGGATGAGTTCATCAATGTTAGTGGCATATAGTGACAGGCAGAGCAGTTAAATGCTCTTCAGTTTAATGGCAGACTAAAAAAAAAACTGTGTATCCAACTGTAGCCATTAATATAACAGAATTAAGTCATGGTTTCCTACAAGTATGTAATCCTTGTGTTTATACAAGCCTAGATTTAACACTGATAGCACTACATGGATTGCTTGTTGGTGTGTTTGTTAGTTAGCCAGCAGGATTATACAAAACTTCCATGGGATGTTGCGGTTTTGAGGAAGAATCTAATAAATGTTGGAGCAAAAACTGACCCCCCAAAAAAGGATTTTATTTTCTTATTTTCAGTTTGTGTCACGTTAGCACAAGTGAATATAACAGAAATATTATGCATAGTGGTCAGGTTGTCTGCATGTTATATCAGATTTTGAAGGTTTTACATCTGCCACACATTTTAATCATAGGGATGTTTGTATCAAATGTGTAACCAATACATACCACATTTAAAACTGGATCAATTCACCTGCACTCTAAAAAGAGAATTGTTTAACCAATTTTTTTTTTACATTACAAATTAAATTGTTGACCAACTTCAATTGTTACCACATGATTGAATTAAGTTAGTCCAAAGTGAATATATTAGGTTTATTTAAGTTTAATTAATTATGAGTTCATTAAACTCAATATATTCACCTGAATTAAGTTAATCCAAAGTGACTCCAATCCACAGTATTACATTTAATTAACTCATAATTAATTAACTAGGCTATTTCAAAATAAAATACCACCCACGGGTTAATATGTTAACTTTGGACTTTTAAGTTGGTCAACAATTCAATTTGTAGGGTATTAAGTGGGAATGACTCAGCCTCATGGACAACCACAATGTATCCCATGCACTGGCAGCTTGCATTTTCTTTTGAATACTATATATTGACACTTTGCGTTATGAAAGTTGAACAAAACAAACAAATTCCAATCATAACACCAGACCAAATAAGTGACAACGACATCATTCCATATCATCCATGTGATACAATAAATGCTTGTTATATTAACATTTTCTACTGTTAGCGTTGAACCAAAACCAACCCCCCCCCCCCCCCCCCACACACACACACATACAGACATATTTATGATACCTCCTCACTGACCTTAGCACTCCATTTTTATTTTTCAGGGTGGAGTTCCAGAATAAGTTTTATTCCGGCCAGGGCTTCAAGTTTGTCCCCTTTTCATTTGAGAGCATCCTGGAAGGAAGATTTGATGAATGATCATCAGGATTCTGGTCTTCTCTCTTGCTATCTGTGTCAGTGTGCATGAACCCTCGTGCAAACCTCTGTGTCCCTCTAGTGGCAATCCAAAAATGTTGTTTTTTGTGGTATTAGTAAACATATTGTAAAGGGTTTTAATGCCCGGTTGTACTCATGCTGATACGTGTAGTGTTTACCACCTGTCTAGCAGATTTCCTTATATATATAGACATATATTTATTTATTTATTTATTTTCAAATAGCTTCAGTGAGGCTTGTGAAAGAAGGTGTAATTTCCTGTTGTGAGTCTGAATCCTCCATGTTTTAAATGTGGAAACGTTCAAGAGCAACATGCACAACTCTGAACTTCAAGCTGTGGAAAAACTTGCCGGATTTACCCACTTCATGGAAATAACCACAAGACCAACATGCACTTGTTACTGGCACAATCTTCTCTTCTACTGTAAACATGTTTGTGTGGAATTGGAATGGAATTGTTCAGTACAAGGAAATGTAGTTGGAATATGAAGGGAGCACAAATGAGTGTAATAGATTGCGTCAGTCACCAGGAAAAATAACCAGCTGACAAATGAAAGTTCTTCATAATTGCAAGAAATTTAATTGCGATATTGGTTGGAAGCCATATGTCATATCAGTATTTTAATGTTATTTTCCTACAAAAATTATGTCGAGACGGTATTTAATACCACATCGTGATGTTATTAATAAGACAAAATATCTATATTTGGCCAGATTGAGTATGACCTTGTGACTCCTGCATGTCCTCTGCGTAAATTGTGGATGATAATTTGTCTTTACATGATCATCTGTGTGGTGTGAACATAAATATAATAACAGGAAAATAAAACTTCAACAGTGGTCCGGTGCCCCTCCCTCCATCTGGAGGGTCATTACACCCAGTAGTTATGTTTCTTGGAAAATGAGTTTCTGTCAAACGGCAGTTGCCTTCTGATGACGTTTGTATCATTGCACGACAAAAGGCTCCCCAAATTAAAAATATAACTCATATTTGTAAGTTATAGGTGATGTGGAAGTTTAATGTGAGCGTGTGATGTGATCAATAAAGATTTGGGGGAGGGGGTAGATTTACATTGTGTTTGTTGTTTCTTGTTTTATACCGGTTTAGCAACATGTCGGAATATCAATTTATATTAATCTGCATAATTTTTCATTAGTTGACATACACATACTTGCATAAATCCTTGTTAATATGCTTGATGAGGTTTTTTTAATAGCTGCAGACAGTTATGTTCAGAGCCTTGACGATACTGTATGATTAGAGACAAAACCATCTACCTGCCATGTTTGTGAAATATTAATCAGAAAAATATAGTATTACAGAATACAATAAATGTGAACATACAATTTACTGGTTCCACTTGGCATGGACTTTTTAAAGTGTTGCAACTCAGCCATTATTGAGTAACTGCAATTAGATTTATTAAATGAACAAACATTTACTTCAGTATGAACATGATTTATTTATTTTTTGTCTCCGACAACTTTGTGAAGTTTACTCAACTTAATTTTAATTACCGGTATGTGAAATTATTCAATTTATTTAACTTACTTAACATACCTTAACTTAACATGTTCTTCAATCAGAAAATATACACAGAAATCTAACTTTTTCAGTCATATTGTTTATTAGTAAATATCGCAACTGACAAGACTGACTTCAATAGTGACAGATAATCACACGGTTAACATTAAATACAACATATTTGAAGAGATGCAAACCACCATTGTAATGAAAAACAACGAATTTTAGTGTGGGAGGTCAGCAAAGCGTACAATCATTTAATTATTTAATACTCTTGATTTTATTTACCATTAATTGGTTCTTCTGATAAACATTGCTTTCCAAAAGACGTAGATATATTGTTAAAATCATTTTTTTTAAATGTAATCCTAAATTTCAAACGATTTTCCCAAATACGTCACACATTTAACAATATACTTTGAAAGGTCCACCGGAAACTACTTTTTATTCCGGAAACTTGATTCATGTCACGGATGGACCTGGCAAGTGAAAAAAAAACTTTGTTTAGGACTTTGTGCATGATTGTTCACGCCAAGATATACGATTGAATCTGCACAGGTAATCAAGTAAACTATTAAAGATGTTAATATATCAAAGAATATAAATTGGAGGGTATTGAGTCGAACGTTGGGATAAACATAGTCTAACCTCTAACTTCGCTCATGAGGATGTTTTCTGGTAAGCTAACTTTGCTAATTTGTTGGAGTTATAAAGTTTCACACTTTATCGCATCCACTTGACTGGCCATACAGCATCTCATTCGGATGTGATGTATCGTAAGATATTTGTTGGTAATGTCTGTGAAGACCAAGTACTAGTCTTAGTGCCGTCCTTTCTTTGCAAATAAGTACAAGGAAGGCTCTGCTTCACTTCAGGGCTAACTTTCCACAGCTGCATACGAGGTTTTGCTGCGCATCAATAAAAATACAACTTTTTGATTTTTAACAATCCACCGTTCAAGTGTGAGAATTCTGAGTTACCAAATTAGGGTAAGCTTTTAAGTTTAAGTCGGAAGTGGTATCATTGTTAATTAATTAAAGGGAAAATTGATGGTTATATAAAATGATACTGTTCATCAAATGTACAATGTGAACGTGAAACTAATTAGAATCAGACAATTGGTAAGTGTTGTTAATAGTGCTAATTGGAAATTAATTTAGACAAGAATGCGTGCGTTTTTATGAAATGAATCAGCTGTACCACCTGTCAACTTTTTGACACGTATCGATGAGATCTAGAGATGATAAATTATTCAACAACTGGGACTATATGTAGTTAAAAAAGAAAAAAGTATTGCTGTATAATCGTGTTTATAATCATTTTATTCAAATTTAGTGCAGACTTGGATGGTTATTAACTGTCTGTATTTCTGTAGGTATGGTATGTTTGAGTTATGATTGTCCTATATGATGCATAAACCCAAACCCTAATGTAAAGCCCACTATTTATCGTAGTTGTCTCGTATTATGTTTCTTAATTTGTCCCCCAGGTGCAATATTGAGCCCCCGTCCCCGTTTAAACTCTCATTTCTCTCCACATAACATACACCTCTGTGTTCTGCATAAACGCTCCTCTTTCCTCATCCTCAGCTCTACCATCCATCCATCCATCCATCCATCCGTACCAACGTAGACTGTCCAACAGCGCTGACATCTCTGTTGAACAAAAACGGGGCTGTGAAAGATGCTGTCCATTACAGGTTCTACCAAAGTTATTTTCTGTCAAGACAGTTGCACTTTTACTCAAGTATTACTTTCAGGTATTTTAAACAGACTTGGCAAGTGTATGCTGATTCCCATTGAACATAATTTGAATGCCATCCATCCATAGTGATTGATTCATTAATTCTGAACACAGCCACATCGCCGGTCAAAAGAGGGTGTGCACACATTAACTCACTTGTTGTTTTTACTTCCCCTCGTTCAAAGATTCCAGTTTTTAAAAGTAAATTGCATAGATTATAGGTCACATTAATGGTGGGGAAAAAGTTTAGATTTTTTTTATTTATCTTGGTCTCAATTTCTTTATATCACAAGTAGGGGTGTGCCCAATTTTTTTTATTCTTATTTAGTATGATTCAAAATCGATTTTATTTAAATTATTTTACACTGTCTTGCCTTTGTCTGTGTGTGCCTTTTATTTGGAGCGCTGTTCATGTTGTACCCGATATGGCCACTTAGGGGCAGTGTGGTTCCACGCAGTCTAATACACTGTTAAGTTGTAGCCACATTAGAGAGTAGAAGGAAAAAGTCACGATCAAGTTATTCCAATAAAAGTAGTTTTTTTGCAGTGTGGAGCCGTTCTTTTGAGTGATAAAAGTGCCGCGAGTAGCGCACTAATTAGCATTAGCGAGTCGGACTGGAGTAGATCATTATAATTCCTTGCACAGTCTACAGATTGAAGCAAAATGATTGTCAATCAAATCATTTTGAATCAAAAATAGTTCATAATCGAAAATCGATTCTGAATCGAATCGCAGACCCAAAAAAAATCTGAATCGAATCGAAGCGTGAGACATTTAACTCTTTGACTGTCAAGCATTTTCAGAAAAGAGGATATGTGGGTGCCAGCTGATTTAAGCATTTTGACTGATCTTTCAAGGTCCACAGAACATTTTGTGTTTGGACTATGGAAACACAGATACTACCAAATGAAAGATTGAACTCTCATCTTTCATCAGAAAAAAAAAGTTTGTTTCTACCTTATTCGGTTTTTCAGTAATCAACAATAGACAATAGGTTAGTTTCATCCAAATGCTCTGTTTTGGACCAAAATACGGAGAAATCAAGCTTTTTGTGAAACGATATTATTTCATGCACTCTAGTGAATTTGACACCTTTTTTTTCCATGAATGATGCCACAAACACCTAAACAGTGCTTTACTTCTGTAAAACATTACCACCAACAATAAAAAAGTGTTTTTTGATAGCAAAATAAGTTTATTTACATTCAACAGTGTAACAATTTGACAAAACAATTTGGCAAACTATTTACAAATGTGTGCAACTGTGGTACTATTTACAATTGTGTGGCTGTTTCAACTACAAGTTATGTGGCTCATATTTAGGCCACATACTGTAGGCTTAGGCTACATGTTCAGCGTGCCTTTCATGACCTTATTAAGAAATTGATGAAAAACAGTACAACTGCAAACACAGTAAAAATGCCTTCTTAACATTGATATCTGTAACAATGAAATGTGCAATGATTACACAATGTCTGTACAAAACAACACATTAGAAAGGCACAATAACACTCAAATTGATAATTATGACTACAGCAATGCATGCTGAGAAATGACTCATTCCAGAATTTTTGACCAAAGGCAAACTTTTGTTCCAATGTGCTATACTTGTGCATTTCAAATCCAGGCATATTTTCCTGAAGGGACCCCCCTTCCCCTCCACTTCTTAAGAAACATCAACTATTAAACCTTCCACCCTATCCTGCAAAGTTATTTACCTGTGAATGTGAAAGTTTGAGATGTAACAACATTACATTAATGTCTTTGCAATACTGAATAACTCTCAACTCCTATAGAATTCAACGTGGTGGAGTGAGAATGGGACGAGGCAGCGTCGAAAGTGGCTTCAGCCCTGGAGGCTGACGCACCGTCTCCATCGTCCCCGCCAGAATGCACATAGCGTCGGTGGGCGTCAGTAAGGTCGGCTTCCTGTTTTCCCTCGTGCTCTGCGGCCTCCTCTTGTTGCTCATCCCGGCCTTCCAACCCACGGCCCGCCAGGTGGACCCGCCACAGCCCAGACCTCAAGTCAAATACTCAGCTTTCACTTTACAGAACAATACTGGGCTGCCCGCATTGTCCGATTCTACTGGCGACACAGAAAGGACAACAGGGTTGAATATAAGCTCAGAAGAGATTAATGGTACCATAGACACTGAACTTTTTGGGAATGATGACTACAAGGAGACGTACTCTGAAAAAAACTCTGAAGCGCTTTCTATCCCTGAAGGACAAGTTCGACCTGGACCTGGATCACGAGACCTCCTGGAATTAAAGGACATTTTTATTGCGGTTAAAACCACCAGGAAGTACCACAAGTCGCGACTAGAGCTGCTGATTCAGACCTGGATTTCACAGGCTAAAGAACAGGTGAGAGTACCTTTGTAGTTACGGTAATAGTTTGTTCAGAATGAATATTCTGTTTTTCAGTCACAACGATTGGAAGCGTATTAGCTGGGATTTTCTTCCACAAGTGTAAAAAGTTGGTTGACGTAGTCTAATTAGTTTCACACCAAGTTGAAGTAGCCATCGCATGAAGCACAGGGACCAGCTCTGTGTTGAAAGACGCTGTTAATTAGGGGTTTTGGAAGAATCTGTTGAACCACTCCACAGTCCCAAGAGTGTTCCAGTTGCACATGTGTTTCCAGTATCAACAGCTCAGCTTTTACTGACTAGGCGTTTTGTAAAAGACCTCCACTGTGAGTCTGTTAAGCCTCCAAAGCAGGACAATTCATTTTTGGATAGTGCACATTTCATTGCGTTTCACGTGTCCAATGTTTGAAGTGCATCCAAAACAACACGTTGGTGTATCTTATGACACCGGAACACAATTCATTGGCCTTTTACACTGTCATGCTTGTGTGTCATCTCACATTCCGCCCCCCAAGCTTGTGGAATCGTTAAATTTAGGGATAATCTGCGCCAATATTGGGCATTTTGACGAATATTGGTATCGGTCTTTTTTCAAAAATTGATGGCCGATAAAAGGTAAAAGCTAAAACCATTTTAATCTCAGGAAACTATTTATAAAAAAATTCAGTTAACTTTATAAGAGATGCTGCTGACACTGGGAACATTCTGAACCTCTTTTTTCCCCCCGACATTAAAACAAACTAATCTGAAAGTTTAAGATTTCAGCTTTAGGATTTAGGGAAAAAACAGCTATGGTATTTACTTCTTTAAGTGTCCATTTAACTTTTTAAGACTTACTGATAACCTTGGGAGCTCCCTGAACATTTGTGTTTTTTTAGAAATTTAAAATGAAGTATATTGTCTAAGATAAAAAAAAATTAAATAAAACACAAAGAAAAGAAAAAAACTACATTTTGAGAAGTCAGAAAAATTGTTTAATAAGCGTTAATGCTTTAAGACATTACAACAAAGTCAAGATTGGCATTAGTATTAAAAAAAATAAAATACGCCAATATTCCCCTCCCCCCCTTTTTTTTTATTGAAAATGAATATTGCCCAAAAACATATCGTCTCCCTCTAGCTCAAAGTCAATCTCTATAACAGCAGTGAAAACTACAATCTAAATGATTTCTGTACTACGTTATGCTAAATAAACTAACCAAATGCTATGCTAATATATCATAACCTGAAAATCTTTTTTTTTTTTTTTTATAAATGCAACTATTCGAACTCCAACTCGCTAAGGAGGCATGTATGAGACTGAGCCAGTGGGTGGCATCGGTTGTCCGTGCACGTCCAAAGAGAGGACAAACAGCCATATTGTGTTCATCCCAGTGTTGTATGGAGCTACACAGACGATTTTTGCCTTTAATTCAAGCAACAAACATGTAAAAATAAACTAAAATGTGACTAAAATGTCAAAATAATGATTATGTAGACAGCATTAGTAGACACCCAGCAAAAAAAAGTTGCTTTTGCATTCAGTACTCCTTTAAGAAGTCGTGTGACGTTTTGTGGAAGTGACATCAAAAGGCGGAGGAAGTTCCTTCTGATTAAACAGCATTTGGCTAACTACTGCCACCTAGAGGCTTGGCATGCTTGTAAATAAACTTAAAAACACACCTATGTGCTTTCATATGGATGTGTTTTTTTACACAAGGAGGGGGAAATATTCAGTTTTCAAAAAGCCTGGCTAGGTCTAGAAAAGGCCTCATTCCTTTTAAATGTGGGCCAGTAGTCCTGTGCTAGATTCTCGACATGGCGGCAGTACATCAACTTTGCGTACACCAGCATTTGCACCATGGTGCAATTGACTTTTAGAAAATAGAGCCTACAGCGTTAATCCTTTTAGCTTTCTGAAATAGGGTCGGTAAAGGTGCTTTAAAAAAAATAAATAATAATAATAATTTGTCATCCTCATTGTTGAAGACGCACAATTGACACATTCAAGGTCAAACTGAGGTCAGTGACAGCTTATAACAACGCTATGAGGGTGGCAGTTCAAATTTCAACATTTATTGAAACTTTGAGACATAGAGTATTTCTCACCACTTTCTTTACGCTTCAGAATAAATCGATCTACTGTAAATGAAGCACTTTTGTTTTACACAGTCATGATAATACTAATAATATTGGGATCTTCTACAGCAGACGGAAGCAGTAAATTTTTTCTTTCCTCCTGGGGCCCTCCGACAATTTTTTGGTCCTATACTGAATTTAACTATACGTATATTATGTTTCACTTTTCACACGTCATTTTTATTTGTACGTAACAGAAGCAAATTTTTATGGTGCATCATTTTCACTCCATCTTTGTTTGACTTTTACCAGAACTGTTTCTCAGATTCCAGAGTAAACAATGGGCCAATTGTATGGGAAGCGCGTGTGTGTGTGTGTGTGTGTGTGTGTGTGTGTGTGTGTGTGTGTGTGTGTGTGTGTGTGTGTGTGTGTGTGTGTGTGTGTGTGTGTGTGTGTGTGTGTGTGTGTGTGTGTGTGTGTGTGTGTGTGTGTGTGTGTGTGTGTGTGTGTGTGTGTGTGTGTGTGTGTGTGCATTTGTAACTGTGTGTTTTTGTCTCTTCCAGACCTATTTATTTTCAGACGGTGAAGACAAAGAGCTGCAGACGAGAACAGGTAAATATGCCAAACATAAGACAATGAATAGAAAAACTATAATGGAGAATAGTCCCAAAAATGTATCCCAGGTTGTGTTGACCATTAAATATGACTTGGTAGTTAACGACATACCTTTTTCTGCTCTCTGATTTATAGGTGCAAATATTATTAACACCAATTGTTCAGCCGCTCACACTCGACAGGCTCTCTGCTGCAAGATGTCTGTTGAGTATGACAAATTCATTGAGTCTCAGAAGAAGTGAGTGGGGGGGATCCAAATAGTCACATCTGCGAACAAGACCTTGACAACCAATTTGTTGAGTAATATTTTGTGTTCTTTAGGTGGTTCTGTCATGTGGATGATGATAACTATGTGATCCTACCTAGCCTGTTGCAACTGCTGTCTTCCTACCACCACAGTCAGGATGTTTACCTTGGTCGGCCCAGTCTTGACCACCCCATAGAAGCTGCAGAGAGGGTCAAGAGCAATGGATTGGTCCGTTACTACACCTCAATTGAGTTTTATACTCCTCTGAATAGGAAATATGGCAGAATTAAGACACAAGTTTAGCTCCAATGTGTTACAACTTTAAGTAGTAACATGGAATCATTTTTGCCTTTGCTTCAGGGCTTCCCAGCCAAATAGTACACAGCAGTAAAATGTGGATTTGAGAAATGTTGATTATGGCTTTCCAGGACTGTGTGGCTGACATTAGTGGATAAAATTACTAAATTTTTTGCTTTAAATAAAATCTGTTTCTCGTTTTAGGTGTCGGTCAAGTTTTGGTTTGCAACAGGTGGTGCAGGTTTTTGTATCAGCCGAGGTCTGGCCCTGAAAATGAGTCCATGGGCCAGGTAGGTCCTGCCTTCTCCTCATCATACAGTTCTTTTACAGTACACTTCTAACTGTATACACTCAGGGCACACTTCCACCTGGTAAGATGTGCCATAATTGGGCACACTTGACACTTAAAAACCAGTACGTTTGACAAGTGTGAGTGTCCTGATCCATACTCAAGTTTGGTATACTTCCCCTTCTCTGGGATGCTCGAAAGGTGGACCAGAGAACAGCACAATTGCAGTCACCAACACGTATTTACTGTCCTGCAATCGCTATGCCATTTAATGATAATCACCACTTGCAAGAAATACATGAATTGGAAAACTACTTGATGTGATTACCCCTCACCACAGTTATTAACGCATTCACTCCCAGCCATTTTCACTGAAGCAACCCCATTCGCTCCCGGCTGGTTTCCTGGATTTTGACTGATTTTGCAAGGCCCATAATATTGTGTCCTATTACTATATTTAAAAAAAAACATGGAACCTAACAAAAGAAAGATTAGAGTCTCAGGGGGGGAAAAAAGTTTGTTTCTGTTTAGCAGCAATTAGCATTAGAATATAGCTAAGTTTCATCATTATTCACAAATCTGTTTAAAATAGTGGGGAAAGAGCTTTTGTGCAACATGGCCCTGGTTGATCTCTTATTATCTGTCATCTAATTGCCGTTTTTGTAATAACTACCATTGCTTCAAGCATTCTCTTCAGTTCAGAGGCTGCATCAAAGCCTTCTGTATGCTCTAACATAAATAAATAAAACATTAAAAAAAACTTTTAAATACGTATTTGGGAGCATGGTAATATTTCAAATAGAAGGTATTTATACGTGTTTGGAAGCAAATTAGTTCATGTTGATCGCCAAGTTAAGAATAGTTCAAACGTTGAGTGTGAGTATGGCCTTAATTGTTAAAAAGGGCATTTCCACTGTTTTTATTTGCAAATGGAACCCCAATCCTTTAAAAAAATATATATTTCAGATGATTAACTAATGTTCAAGATTGTGTAGTGATTCACTCACCAGTATTCGCTTCCCACCTAGTGATTATGTTGAGTGGTTGCCTGTCTCCTTACTTCAGCTTGAACGTATGCTAGTGCTGTCACTATCGAATATTTTTAGAATCGTTTAATCTATCGATTATTCAATCGACTAATCGGGTTCATTTTAATTTTGCATTAAAGTGTATTACAAAAACATTTTCCCCCTGATTACTGTTAATTAACCAGTGATTGGTGGTTTTTTCATACTTCGTATTTGTATAATGATTAAAATAAAGGGGGATTGATGTTGTACTATGTTACTGATTTGGTCATTGTTTTCCAAAGTAAAAACAGATGTTTGCAAATACCTATATCTTATTTTAATTAAGCACAGAAGATAATCGGTCTTCTTTCATGAAGGACTATAGAAATCAGTGAACAATTACTGTTGATGTGCTGAAATTAGAGGATTTGGGTCATTTTAAATAAAAAAAAATGGTTCCAAACCATTACTCGATTATTAAAATAGTTGCCGATTAATTTGATAATCGATTACTTGTCGATTAATCCATTAATTTTGACAGCTCTAACGTATACACTGAAAGAACTTCAAAATGGCATCAGTGAACAGCAGGCAGACTTTGCTCCTACTTTTGTCCCTCCAATACCTGGGTCTCGATAAAATAAATATCACATTATGAACCTCACGATATCATGATATATATAAACAAAAAAAAGCTCACAACACTGTATAAAAACTCATAATATTGAGGGGAAAAAAGCCCAATATTGTGGTTTTGCACACAGTAGCAGCAGTGACAAAGAAATGGGTTTGGACATGTCATTGTCTATGTTGTTCACAACACTGTGTTCGGCTGAAGCTGACAAAAAGTAATGCATGTCCCTTGTTTTCCAAGTTTTTCAAATGTTTGGATTTTAAATAATGCCACTGTTGTGTAGTGTTAACAGAAAAAGCTCCAGATGTCAAATGAAATGGCTCCAAAAGGATTTTTATTTTATTTCCAACCACACTATCCATGCACTGGGTTGTTTGCAAATTTAGTGTAGTAGTAGTAGTAGTGCTAATGGCACATGCTACAAGAGAGGGACATCAGCAAAAGGGAAATAAAGTTGACGTGTGAAACTTTATCTTGTGCTTTCCAGTTTGGGGAATTTCATCAGCACTGCAGAGAAAATCCGCCTCCCAGATGATTGCACCATCGGCTACATTATTGAGGCTCTGTTGGAAGTCATGTTAATACACACACACCTCTTCCACTCCCACCTGGAGAATCTTCAGAAGCTGGCCACTGACAGTGTGTTGGAGCAGGTTAGTGTGTTTTTGTTATTGGCCTGTTCGCTTAAAGAAGGGTGGAGTCGTTTCTGTACTGAACCTACTCTATGTACGATAATTGGTTGAAAGATGCCTATAGATCAAGCATGGCTCAAATGTCTCCTTATGATGAATACAACCATTGGCAAAACGTTACCCTTTCCCGGACGTGGGTCACTGGGGCCCCCCTCTGGAGCCAGGCCTGGAGGTGGGGCTCGCTGGCGAGCGCCTGGTGGCTGGGCCTGCACCCATGGGGCCCGGACGGGCATAGCCCGAAGAGGCAACGTGGGTACCTCTTCCCATGGGCTCACCACCGGTGAGAGGGGCCTAAGGGGTGGGTTGGGCGGCAGCAAATCCCTTCTTGGCGGACCAATCCCCGGCAACAGAAGCTAGCTCTTGGGACATGGAATGTCACCTCTCTGGTGGGGAAGGAGCCCGAGCTGGTGTGCGAGGCCGTGAAGTTCCGACTAGACATAGTCTGACTCGCTTCCACACAAAGTTTAGGCTCTGGTACCAGTCCTCTCGAGAGGGGTTTGACTCTCATCCACTCTGGAGTTGCCCAGGAGCAGGTGTGGGCACACTTATTGCCCCCCGGCTCGGCGCCTGTGCATTGGGGTTCACACCGGTAGACGAGGGGGACGGGTCCTGACTGTTGTTTGTGCCTATTCTCCAAACAGCAGAGTACCCATCCTTTTGGAGTCCTTAGAAAGGTGTGCTGGAGAGCGCTCCCTCTGGGGACTCGCTCGTTTAGCTGGGGGACTTCAACGCTGATGTGGGCAATAACAGTGAGACCTGGAGGGGCGTTATTGGGAGGAATTCTGCCCCAAGTGGAGGAGTTCAAGCATCTTGAGGTATTGTTCACGAGTAAGGGCAGGATGGAGCGCGAGATTGACAGACGGATCGGTGCAGCGTCTGCAGTGATGCAGACTCTGTATTGGTCCGTTGTGAAGAAAGAGCTCAGCCATGAGGCTTTGCTCTCGATTTGCCAGTCGATCTACGTTCCTACCCTCACCTATGGTCACGAGCTGTGGGTCGTGACCGAAAGAACAAGATCCCGGATACAAGCGGCCGAAAGGAGTTTCCTCTGCAGGGTGGCCGGGCTCTCCCTTCGAGATAGGGTGAGAAGCCCGGTCATCCGGGAGGGACTCAGAGTCGAGCAGCTGCTGCTCCGTGTTGAGAGGAACCAGTTGAGGTGGCTCGGGCATCTGGTTCAGATGCTTCCTGGACGCCTCCCTAGAGAGGTGTTTCGTGCTTGTCCCACCGGCGGCCCCGGGAACGACCCAGAACACGCTGGATAGACTATGTCTCTCGGCTGGCCTTGGAGCGCCTTGGGATCCCGTCGGAGGAGCTGGTTGAAGTGGCTGGGGAAAGGCAAGTCTGGGCTTCCCTCCTAAAGCTGCTGCCCCCGCAACCCTACCTCTGATAAGCGGCAGAAGATGGATGGATAGATGGAAGATGCCTATAGTGTCTAGAGTGACGCTATTTGAAGAAATGTTGTTTCATGACATTCTCTAGCAATAAAAATAACTACTGTATTCTACATTTTCTCTAATAGGTGACGCTTAGCTATGGAGGCTATGAGAACAGACGGAATGTGGCCAAAATCGTTGGAGGATTTTCACTGATTGAAGATCCAACAAGGTAGAGAAAATAACACAGATCGCAATTTTCTGGCCGATTACCGATCTCCGATGAAGCATTAACAAGAAACTCTTCCAATTCCACAGGTTTAAGACGGTCCACTGCCTACTATATCCAGATACTGACTGGTGTCCAAAGCCTAAATCTCATAATGGGAAGTGACTTCCAGCGTACGTTTATCCAGCAGCTCAAATTTAAAGTGCTACCCCGGTTGGGAATTCTTCACAACTGATGCTTTAATTCAAGCCTTGCTCGCCTTCTACCTCGTGAGTGTTCCATTTGCCAAAACACATTCTCGATACAAAGCCATGGCTTCCAGAGAGTGGCTAACAGAAATGAATTGGAAGTTGTTAATGATGTCTGGGGCATCGGAAGCTTCTTTTAGAATCCAGCGACAAATTCTGCACATTTTCTGCTGCAGTGCTCAAGTGAAGAAACAATGACTCTAATGCACAGAAAAAGGATCGTATTTGACACCTCTTTGAACAGGACTTATATATATATATATATATATATATATATATGGCCACACTAAGTAGGAAAAAATATTTGTGAATAAAGTCACAGAATTCAGAAAATAAATATAAATCATCTTACATTTTAATTTTATTTTTTAATTGTGGAATGTTCAAAAATTAAGTGTTTGGAACAGAAGAACGGGTTAAGTGGAAACAAGTGAGTGTCATGATTTGGTGTGAAAAGGGCATCCCTAAAAAGCTTACTTGTTCAGTTGCAAGGATAGAGTGAGCTTCATCACTAATTGCATGAGCAAATGCTCCCAACAGTTTAACAAAGTTTCTCAACATACAATTGCAAGAGATTTGTTGTTGAATATTGTCAAAGGATTTAGACAATCTGTAAAAATCTGGAAACCTAAGTGGCAAGGCTGACACTGCATGAAAAACCGATACCAATGTGGAAAGGATATCACCAGGTTTCACAAAGCCATTCTCACTAACAGTTCTTTGCTGTATCTGCAAATGCAAGTTAAAACTCTACCATACAAAGTAAAAGCCATACATCAGCAACACCAGGAAACTCCACCAGTTTATCTGGACCCGAGCTCAACTGAGATCGACTGTCAAAATGGAAAAGTGTGTTGTGGTCTGATGAGTCCACATTTTAAATTGTTTTTGGAAATCCCGGTGAGACTTTGCTTGCCTTGAATGCTACATTTTGTCTGTTAAATGTGAAAAACCTGTCAGATTCAGTTCCTCATGGTACACGTTTTGCTTCTTCTTTTTTTTCTACTGTATATAAATAACCATATATACAGCGTTGTAATAAATTGCTATGTGTTTAATGAATGAAGTAAGAATATTTTTGGCTATCATACAATGACAGCAAAACTTGTGAGATTTTGTTTTAGGATGTTTTTAATGTTATTACACATCGTTATAAATGTCATCCAGTTTGCATCTTAGATATTTATGGAACAGACCCACATTCATCGTTTTTTTTTTTTTTTCACTATTTTGACTGTGCATGTGTGTTCTTTTCCGAAGCGATTCTCCGTGTGGTCATTAACGTTGATTAAATAGAGTAACGGGATCAGAGTCCAAATTTGTACAAATGTACATCGTTCTTTTAAACAATGTACCAGAACATTGACTTCTTTTGTTTTTTAAAGTAACCATTTGGATGTTGGATTTAACAGATGTCAACATTTTCATGAAGTTGCATGTTGTAATTTTAACAGTTTGAATTGTGTATTTTTATTACCAAATACATACATATTGTAGATTGGATGTTCATTGACGCATGATGTTAGCGTGATGTTTTTCTTATAAAATATGATCTCTTGGCTAGTGTCCAGCCTGGGATTAACGTGATGGTTTTTCAAGTTAGAAAATGTTTTAAAGACCAGCCTTATCAAAGATGTAATATTCTGTTTCATAGTGCAACTACGTATACCAGTCTGACTTTATACAAGTTTATGACTGGGTGAGTATACCTTGCATTGTTTCTTCGTGATCAGGTTTGACACATCTGGTAAATGTTTTGTCTCCACTCTACCATTAGTCAGTATTTCAAGTTGTTTGTTTCAGTTGAAAATGTTGTAATTATTTGCATCAAGCCTAAAATTGCAAATTCAAACGTGTCACTGCAGGTCAGTGCTTGGGACTGTGATGTGAAGTCTTTTGTCATGCAGTGTTGGTTGAATTAAAAAAAATACACACACATCTGTGTCATGTTTCAAGACTTAATGTTATTGATTTCTCAAGGGGCATATCACCACATAACCCAAAATTATGTCATGTGACTCTGAAAGGCAGCATTTGGAAAAGCAAATTCATGACACAATTAGAAATGATGCATCAGATGTATTTTTTTACTGTCTTTTGAATAATTTTTTTTCAATGAAATTTGATTTAAGTGTAAAAAAAATATTTCTTCTTTATATATATATATATATAAATCTAATATGCCAAACATAGCCAAATCTAAAATAAAATACTGAACCGTGTAATAAATGTACCTCCACTGATGTTTGAGCTAAACCACCTGTTTTTGTGCAGAAAACTAAATAACTGGTCAGTTTTTGAAAAACATTGACTCCTAATTACGGTAGGCCTACCAAGCATGACACTCACTTTTTGTGACATTTTTGTTCATGTGTTTTGAGATGTTTCTAATTAAGCAATAAAGGTACATTGTTAACTCATGGCAGAACCTAAATAAGACTCTTTATTTTTATTTTTATAGTATGCTAATTTTGTACTAAGCAACTGTGATTGTGCCTGGCTTTCTTCAAATAATCAAGACAATTCTATTTTAGTATTGGTTATAAGTGGGTGTAAAATTTAATTATTACAATTTTTTAATATTAATATTGCCATTTTGGTTTTTTTAAGCATCAGTGTAGTTTCCAGAAATGTAGATGTACATAATCAACCGACATAGCCTAATATTTTATAGTATTTAATTTAATATAATTTAGATGAGATACCTAACTAACATTACTAAGCTACATTTGTGGCACCAAAAAAAAGAAGAGCAGAGTACCTTCGTCACGAAGATCGTGCACTAAGTGTGTACTAAGTTGACTATTAACTTTCAACTTGGCAGCCAAACGAGGGACGCCCTTTCCTGACTGCTGCGGTGCAGGGCACGCTCTTTCGTGCTTGCACAGCTTTGGTGAGCACAATAACTTACATTTTCAAACATCCACAAAACACATATTCTCTAGTGTTTAAAATGAGCATTTAGAGGAGCGACTTTGTATATTTCTTTGCGTATCATCAGATAGTGGCGAGTCACGAGTTCGATTTTTCGCTTCCTTCCGGGCCGAACGAGTGGAATATCCTGTCTTCATTTTCAGTTGATTTCATTCGGACCTGTTACTTTCAACATGGAGATTTCATTTAAAGGCAAACGCGCTCTGGTAACTGGAGCAGGAAAAGGTAAACGCAACATGCAAAAATGATCCTTGCTGCATGTGTACACCGACCCAATGATTATGTGGTGTATAGCGACCCCCAGTGGTTGAACGTGAACACTACGGTCAAAGTGTTCATTTAAAGCCCCTCAGATGGAATAAACTAATAGTATACTGTACTGTTCTCTAATGAATAAAATACAGTAAAATGTAATCCATGCTATCGTGTACACAAATATATGCAACATATTTGTACAATTTTAAAATAATACAATTTTAACCTGAATTGAAAAATCCACACTGACAAACAATTACACTCATGTAATGAGTCTTTCTTGCCTATTCAAAGTGCTTTGATGCATTTTGATGACTACTTACTTATATTTAACTCCACTTTGTGTTTTGGATCATACGAAAAGCCCCTCAACATGTGAAGATACCTGCTTTCATTGTACTTTTTCTCAGGGATTGGCAGAGCTACTGCTCTAGCTCTGGCACGCTATGGTGCAAATGTCACAGCAGTCACACGCACACAGTCTGACTTGGACAGTCTAGTGCACGAGGTACAATCAGCATTCTAAGTATTCCAGAGTTATTTTACTGAAACGACATCCATGTTTTTGTTTTCTGGTTTGTCCCCACAGTGTCCATCCATCACACCTGTGTGTGTTGACTTGGCAGACTGGGGAGCCACAGATGATGCCCTCAAAAACATTGGCCCCATTGATCTGCTCATCAATAATGCTGCATGTGCCAAACTCCAGCCATTTCTTGAGGTCACACCTGACCAGTTTGACCAGTAAGTCATGTAAATCCCACTTAGGGTTATTGGGTACCCAGGGATATTTTCTGTACGAGTGTACAATACCACTTTTTCTGTTCAGGGTCAATGTAAAAGCTGGAGTCGATCCAGCTGACTCAGGCCAAAGACATTACTGTATATGGCTACGTGACTTGTAATAGGCTACAATTCTGCTACAACAGACAAAGGCCCTCCCCACATCAGTTCCACAGTTGTAAGCATAGCTAGCTACTCAGCTAGATATGAAGCAAGCTAAATAATAAAGATAGATAGCTAGATAAGAGAGCTAGCTAGCTAGCTAGCTAGCTGGCTGGCTGGATGGATGGATGGATGGATGGCTGGCTGGCTAGGATGGATGGATGGATGGATGGATGGATGGATGGATGGATGGATGGATGGATGGATGGATAGATAGATAGATAGATAGATAGATAGATAGATAGATAGATAGATAGATAGATAGATAGATAGATAGATAGATAGATAGATAGATAGATAGATAGATAGATAGATAGATAGATAGATAGATAGATAGATAGATAGATAGATAGATCAATAGATCGATCCTTTACCCAGAGCAGCACATTTTACCAACATTGATTCAGTTTGAAAAAGTTTAGCAAACGATAATCAGTCTAATATAAACATGGTGTGTCAGGACTCAGGAAAGTATTACTTCTTGGTGTTGGCTTGATTAGATGGAGTGTAGCGAATCCAACAGGAACTAAGGAGTCAAATGAAAGTGTGGCCCAGTAAATAAATTAAGTCTTTTTTTTCTAGGTCTTTCACTGTGAATGTGAAAGCAGTGCTGCATGTGTCCCAGGTAAAGACATACTGTTTTCTAACAGCTTGTTGAGCTGGTAACTTCTCTTACTTCAAACTGTTTCCACTGAATCAAAGAAGGCGACTGTATCTGTGTGGCAGGTCGTGGCTCTTGGGATGATAGCCAGAGGATCAGGAGGCTCCATCGTCAATGTGTCAAGCCAGGCATCACAGTGTGCCCTCAAAAACCATACTGTCTACTGTGAGTAAACTGAAGGTCCATCTTTTGGTCATTCTAAAGCTGACCTGTGACCTGGTGTTGTTGTTGAGAAAGAGTGCAATGTCATTAGTCTATTCTATTCTATTCTATTCTATTCTATTCTATTCTAGTCATCTTGTGCTTGTATTTAATCACTTTCAGGTGCCACTAAAGGAGCACTGGACATGTTGACCAAAGTGATGGCTCTGGAGCTGGGACCCCATCAGGTACTCACTGATATCAATAACATGGGAAATAATTAACTTGTTAGAATCCAAATGTATCTGTGAACACTTTAACTGTTGTTAAGTGTAGGACAGATAAAAGTAGCAAGATTACACTGCAAAAAGGACTGTGGAAAATAAAAAAAATTGTAAAATAAGAAAATTATTACTTCAAATAAGCAAAATTATCTGCCAACAGAACAAGACAATTTTACTTAAGTTTACCTGTAAGATTTTGAAAAATAAGAAAATAATACTAGGCCCATATCAACCACTGCAGTCTTAAAAATAGTATTTTCAGACTAAAAAAAAACAGTAATGTCGACTTTTTTCAAGCTGTAATAAATAGAACTATTTTCTTAAAATACATGAGTATTTTTTCTTACGCTTGGATAACTTAGCCTGAGTGTCAAGCAGGGAGGTAACAGGTCCCATTATATTTGTCATGACCAAGCCAGGAATTAAACCCACAACCTTCAAGTCTAAGGGTAGGCACACCACTAGACCACTGAGCTGGTACTGAAAGAAGGAAAAATGAGCTTAGTATTTTAGTATTTTTTTCCGTTTATGTTATTACTAGATTATGCAAAATCTTAAAACTTGTAAAGCCCGAGTTCAGGGCCTTTGGTGTTGGTTAGTTGTCATCTTAAAATGTGGGAAATGCTTGTTTTTAATCCTCACAGTACTTAAAACTGTCTGTTAACACTCAACGCCAAGACTGCTTGATCAAATAAGATAATTAAGTAATAAGTATATTAAAATAAGCACAATGATCTTGCCTGACAATTTCAGTTTAAGTAAAAATATATATAATAATAAAAATAACTCAAATCAAAATAAGCACATTTAGGTTAAATTTAAGAAATTATATCTACTTAAGATTTTAGTTTTTGCAGTGTACGGAAAAATTACAAATGGCTTCATTACATATCGTCATTGTTGAGTGGAACCTTCCTATGTTCAAAGTTGGTCAGTTTCATATTTTTATATTTATTTATTTATGCAGTCATTAGGGGTGTCAGGCGATTAATTTTTGTTATCGTAATTAATCTCATAACTTCAAGAGTTAACTCATAATTATTCACAAATTTTATATCTGTTCTCAATGTACAATACAATTTACAATAAAACATTTTTTTTCTAAGTTTCATCTTGTTAACATAAAAGTGGGGGAAAATGTTAAACTAATAGAAATTTGGCTGCATCTTTTAGTCATTGATTCCACAAATTTTATAATAATTCATAAAATTGAGTTAAAATTAAACAGATGTACTGTACTTGAAAAAAAAAAGTGTGATATGGATTTTTGTTGGTCATTTGTCTGACACTCGATGGCCAATGGATTTGTAAGACGTTGGTGACAGGTCAGTGCATTTTTCTTTTCATATTAAGAGCGATCTAATCTTTAACATGAAGTAACTTGTGAAATTCTGCACATTTTTAAAATTATAAAATACAACTTGACCCCAGTCTCCACAAATATATGCATTAGTATTAAATTTATTACTGCTAAATTTTGACGTGGACGTGTCTGCTGCGTTGCAACTGGAATTCCCTCAGTACAGACTTTCCAAGTAAGGGGCGGTCATTAATCGCGCATTTAAAAAATTTGTGGCGTTAAAGGGACTTTAAATTAACTAAAAATGTACGCACTAATTTTGACATCCCTAGTATTTATTTATTTGGCAAATCAGTAGTATTGGTCTGTCCCTATGTGGGTCTACAAACTATTAACCAATGTAAAGTGTTAAAAATGGCTTGCTGTCTTTGATAAAATGTTAATGTCTCAATAAACGATGCCTTTTTTGAAGGGGTTCCTGAAAAGTGACGGTTTTGAAAATATGAGGGTTCCGCCGGATGCCTGCATTATACAATACTACGTAATTCCTACAGTTTTTTTCTCCCTTTTTGTTAACAATTCAGCCCTGGCAAATGCCTATAGTGCAATGGTTCCCAAACCACCATCCTTGATGCTTTTATTGACTAAATGCTGTAGCTTGTTATTATGGATTCTTCCTGTGTTGTGTTTGTGGTCAGATTCGCGTGAACAGTGTAAACCCCACTGTGGTGATGACTGAAATGGGCCGTCGAGGTTGGAGCAACCCTGAGAAAGCCAAGACTATGACATCCCGCATCCCACTGGGCCGCTTTGCAGGTTGGAAGCAGCAGACTTGACTACTCTTTTTCCTTTATCACAATTAGCTTGTGCTCATTACACATTATACAAATACATCTGAAAGCAAGGTATGTTAACTTGCTTGAAGAATAGCAAGTCACTGTAACAAGGTACTACAACTACCCCTAGCAAGGCTGTCTTTCAGTGTGAAGTAAAGAGTGTTAAGTATAAATAATTTCAGTACAGTGAATAGTTGCCATGGTTGAAAACAAACACACATAATATATGGATCGTAAAGGGGATAAAAAGTTTGCACATTCCCTGTTGAAAGTTTTGTGATATACTATAATGAGACCAAGATAAATTATTTCAAAGCTTTTTCCACCACTAATATGATCTATCACCTGTACAACTCAATTGAGAAAAAATAGCAAGGTGAAGTCAAAATAAAAAAGAGAGATAATGCGGTTGCACAGCCTCGTATAACTCAGGATGTGTTTAGAATAGGGATGAGTGAGTACCGATACCAGGCATCGTATTGGGCCGATACCCGACCTTATTTCATGGTATTGGTGCTCGCAACAGCGGCTGCCCTGGTAAATGAAAATAGTGCTCTCTCGATTAAAGTCAGTTTTTTTATGACCGCCAACCTCCATTAATTTACACTAGCCACATTTGGGGTTATATGAAATGTAATTGTACCTTATAAGTGACTCCTTTCATTTTGTTTGTGTCCAGAGGTGGATGAGGTGGTGAACAGTATTTTGTTCCTGCTGAGTGACAAGAGCACAATGACAAATGGAGTTGCCCTGCCAGTCGATGGAGGCTTCCTGGCCTGTTAAAGCAGCACAGCATCACCAATCAACTCTCAATGTTTTTCAAAATAAAGTAATTTTACAGCAAAGTCTAATACAGCATATATAGTATACACTTGAAATCTTTTAGCATTTACTGGGAAATATTAATGTGATCAAATTAATCATGACATTACAAAGATAAGTTGTTTAAACATTAGTTTAACAATTACTGAGTTCTATGCATGTAGTTTTCTGTGGGGTAAAACTTCACTGGATCATATTAAGAAGCTTTACTTTGACTAATCCTGTGTTAGCTACACACCTTGGTATATTACTAAATGTGAACTCCATGAGACAAACACTCAGACAGAAATGTTCCCTGCTTTCAGATAACTTAAAACAACACGCTGCTATAATTGTCCATATCCAGGTATTTTTTTTATTCCACTTTCTTTGATGATTTCACATGTAATGTCTCGTGTGTCGAATAAATCAGGACAAAAAGCCATACGTACATATACATTTGTATTAAGTATTCCAAAAAATTGAAATATTTAACCACACAGACAGGAAGTAATAAAATTTTAAAAATGAGACACAGTTGGAACAAGTATACAATTCATCTTACATTACATACATACATGGCCAATGCATTTCAACCTCTCCTAAAAGTTACAGTGTGTCAAATAACCAGAGAACCTCCATGCAGTAGTAGATTAGGAATTGGCGCTGCATTTGCCAGCTTTATTTCGACACCTTATCTAGGCAGGACAACACGACATTATTCAACCACATACTTCGCTATGCCAGCCAAAAAGACAAAACATAATTCTGACCCCAAAAAAAAAGGCTGGGAGTGTTGTATCTCACCGTCGGGGGGAGACAAACACCACCGCCCTGCACCCCTACAAAAATGCAATTACTATATCATAAAAAGGTGCTTTTTTTTTGTCACTGACACCTAAACCAAAATAAAATTGGCCCCTTTATTTTACAATGTTAGCAACACTTGGATCACTTTGCTTCATTTTAGTTATAAGAGCTAACATCCAGGTATATTTAGGTATTCATAAAGCATTCATTTCCTAAGAATTATTCTATACATCATAAGATGTTATTTTCTTTTGACACCTATGTTTATTAATATGAAATAGTACCCAAAAATCTGACACTAAAAACTCAGTTTAAAACAATACTGTCTTTCATGCACTTCCCCCAATCTTATCAATGTTCTACACGCACCCTCACAGCCGCACACACACAAACAACATCAAAACAATGGCAAATTATTTTAAGACCCATGCAAACTCCTCAACCCTCAGAGGCAGCAAGGTTTTGTTTGTCTGTCACATGTTCACAGTTAGGATGAAGTTACTCAAACACTTCAGTAACATCTGATGGTGTTTGAGCACAAACAGCACAAAGTCCATGGAATCCAACAGGGAAGTTGAGGATTCCATCTTGTGTTACATATTTGTTAGTTTTTTTGTAACAAAGATTTTTAAATGCATCTCAATTAATAAAAGGTTATTTCCGTGCCCTTTCCAATGTGACGTCAGTGTCTTCATTACCGCATAGTTTGCACTGCTATCCTGAGGATGAAATCA
This sequence comes from Leptonotus elevatus, assembly GCF_054856555.1. Lineage (NCBI taxonomy): Eukaryota > Metazoa > Chordata > Actinopteri > Syngnathiformes > Syngnathidae > Leptonotus > Leptonotus elevatus. The sequence continues at coordinate 14,998,520 of NC_141258.1, forward strand.
CTTTTAGAGCCCAAATGGAATACAGTACAACTGTAATATTTTTCATATTCCTTCCATTGTGCTAAAAATATGTGTGTAGTATACACAAAAGGTCAGAAAAGAGGGAGGGCGTAAAAACCATATCTCTGCAACAACAGGTTTGCCAAATTGTTATACAACTCATGCAAGGTGGGTGGAGAGCAGCCATTATGATGACAATATTTTTTATTTCAACTTGGCATTAAATTTAGATGTAACATAAAAGAAAATATTCCACCGACGAGACTGAACAACTACATTTATTGGCCCACAACATAAATCAAAACCACCTTCTTCCCTTAATCAGTTGGTTCCGAGGTGCTGCTGGAATACAGTGCCTTCACTACTAATTTCCAGTTATAACATTTTATACAGCGCTCTGTTAAGGTTAAAACCTTCCAAATGATATTGAAATATGCAATTAACAGGAAGAATAAAATGACTTTTCTGACATATGGACCAGAATTTTTCATAACCATTTCATTGTAATTCCAGGAGTCTTAAAATTTTAAAGGGAAAGTCAATCCCAAAATTTTATTTTCAATATGTTCTTTAGATGGCAAAATCCACCCGTTTTTATCCATTTCAGGGGGCGGCCATTGTGCCACTTGCTGTTGATAGTCGCTCAGGGCACGACCAATCATGGCTCACCTACTTTCTGAAGCGGAACCGTGATTGGTCATTACCTGTGCCCTGACCAATGTTGTCATTTTCAGTCGACAGCATGTGGCAAAATGGCCGCCCCCTGAGGTGGATAAAAATGGGTGGATTTAGCTGATTAACTCATATTCAGAAAACACAGTATTAATCAGAATGCCATGTTGGAAAATATTTGGGTGGACTTCCCCTTTAAGTATTTCATGTTAATACTCCCATGATTCACTTATATTTGCACATTTTAACGACTCCGTAAAATATTATCTCTAGCTAAAATTCTCTTGTCATTATGCTTAAATTCAAATTCCGGGACTTCATTGTACTGATTGCTAAATTTGACCGAATCTGAACTGTTTTTTACAGGTGTGCTGGAGCCTATCCAAGCTGACTTTGGGCGAGAGGCGGGATTCACCCTGAACTGGCTGCCAGCCAATCGCAGAGCACATGTAGACAAACAACCAGTCACACTTACGGACAATTTAGAGTTTTTATGAGTAAATTTCAGTTATTTTTACATAACAGCGTACATAACAGTTCCTTGACGTCATCATGCTGAAATTGTAATTTAATGTAAGTGTCTAACTGACAGTTAAATCTTCAAGTAGTTCCTATCTAAGAACTTTGTATCCATAAGACATGTTCACAGTTCACGTTCTATCAGTCAACGCTGCATTCATTCAAGCAAGTAGGACTAAGAAAGACAGGACGTAGCAGTGTAAGACGAGTAATAGAAACCTGTTAGCCCTCATGGGAACTCAGTGTGGTTCTATGAGTACAAAGTACTGTAAGTAGACAGTCAATGTATTTTACCTTTTTCAGTAATGATAACACAATCAGAGAAATATCGGTGCTGTTACCAATATTGCGTTGAAAAAACATCAATATAAAGAAAGCAATTTTAGCAGTGCACAGCCACTCAAGCTAGTTATCTCTCAAAATCATCCTATAGATGTAGTGGTTCTTGTTTAACGACGTTTTGGCAGCGTCTTCTCAGAACATGGTGCACCTCTTTCCCCTCTTCTTCACAGGCGGAGGGCAGAGCACGGCTCGGATGGCCTCGTCAAACACCGTCTTCAGGCCTCGCTGGGTCAGCGCAGAACACTCCAGGTACTTTACAGCCCCTGAGGACCAGGAAAAAGTCATGATCAGAGACACGAGGTTTTGTTTCTCGAGCCCACAAAGTCCAGGAGTCCGTTTGGCAAATGCGCCTTTCAACCTGAAGCTCCCCAACAGCGAACATCAAAGTATCCTTGCCCAAGATACTGAATTCCCACTTTGTCATGATGATCAGTAGGTGAAAGCCTAGATGCGGTTTACTCATGTCTTTGAGAGGTTTGGGTGCTTTTGTAACTTTTGAATTTCCCCAGAACCCCTCATCAGTTCCGTAAACTTGACATTGTGCCGTGTCAAGAGAAATAAGCTCCCAAAATACTGTGAGTTTATCCTTGAGTCGGAGCAAATCAAAAGCATCATATCTTCACAAACCTGAAATACAGACAATGTTCTACTCGCCATACGTAACAATTAAACAACAATCTATTTTCATACAACTGTGTTTAGGGTTGCGGGATGACTGGGGCCTATCCGAATTAGTCGCCAGTAAGTCATATGGCTTAAAGGCACAGTGTGTGATAAGTGACCACTACAGCATAGAATGTAGCCGAAGTGCACGCATTCAGAAGCAAGCACACTAGGTGACTTGGAGAGACCACACTTCGCAAGCCTACCACCAATTCTTATTTTGCGCGAGCAAATGAGCATCTCAGCAAGCGACAGTGACTCGGTAGCCGGTGTGAAGCCCGTCGAGCAACATCGAAAGACCGAGCGAACTGGATTTAGCAACTAACAAGAGCAGCTAGCAGGAGTTAGCCGAAGTCATAGACTGGAATGGTGGCTAACAAGCGTGGCTAGTGGGAGACACTAGATAGTAAAAGCTTGCGAGAGCAAAGCAGAAGGTGATAAGTGGCGGGAGCCCGAATCACGGGACTCAGTGACGACCACCTGCAGGCCCCCAGTGGAAGGTAAGCGGCGGTCGACCCTTTGAGTCCGACCCTCGATGCAAGCACTAGTGATGGGACAAAATGTGCCGAGGCTTCAGAGCGTGTGTCTAATGGATGCTAATTTTCACAACATTACAAAACTAATACTAATTACTAATATTACAAGTGTATAGATAAAAATACAAATTGGCAACTAAAGCATGTGTAATTGTTCTTAAACCAACACTGTTGCAAGACAGCAAAAAGGCAATGTAGTTCAAATTACAGCTTTGGCCACCAGGGAGGTTGTGTGAACATGAAGCCTCATGAGCAGAACTTTTTTGTGAACCAATTTGATGGAAAGCTTCAAGTGTTCAAAAAGCAGGCACCACCCGGGCTAACGACGTTAGCAAAGTTGTCCTTCGGGCATTCATAGCAGGAAGATGGCAGCGAAACATGGCAGCCTCTAGTAAAGCGAGACTACAGCCATGTAAAATAATTAGTGATTATTAGACCTACGAATATGTAAAAAAAAAAAAGTTTATGCGATACACATTTTTCTGCGTACGATTATACTGTTGACATAAGTAGTTGGTTTTTGGAATAAATGAATTACTAGTCCACAAATAGATGGCGCTAGGGATCACTGACTGTCTCTTTAAACATTGGGCATGGTTTTCTAAAATCCTAAACCAGTGGCTCCTAACCTGCAGTTAGGACACTGACAGCCATCACTCAACTCAACTCTATATTTATAGAGCACTGTTAAGATGGAACCCAGGGGAAAGCAGATACAATGAAAACAGAAGAACCCCCAGAACTGAACCCTGTTCCCATATGTTCCATTATACATGTAAATCATATTGCACATATTTGTCAGATTACCTTCTTTTTTTGCTCGGCATAGTATGGAGGGAATACAATAAAGAAATCACACGACATACCATCACAACAGCCACAAGTCGACTACAGAGCGCACCAAATCCCCTGCAGAACTGGTAAGCCAAACATTGTAGCGTGACCTGCAGCCAATGATGGGCTAGCGCAGCAGGGCATATCATCATGAATCATTTGAGTCGGATGTGTGTCTTGACCTCCGCCAAACCCCTGGGGTTTGATCGAACACAGGTTAAGAACCACTGTCCTAAATAGTTGGTGATATATTGTGTGTTCACTTTTTGCTATGTATGTATATAGCTACAAGTACAGTATACTTTGAATGAAAATACAAATATAGTTAAGTATGATTGTAATATATTTCTAATGTTACTCGAGTGAGGAACTTCATTTTAACTGTGTCACTGTACATACTGTGTAGTACATAAACATCCATCCATCCATTTTTTGAACCGCGTATCTACAGATGTGGGCAATTTACAAAATTTAGCTGATATGTCATTCGTTAGCGCCTGCACCCTTCTGTCGTTATCAGTTCGTCATTATTTCAAGACCAACCAAACTGTAATCGTCAGTCTGTCATTTTATTTCAACCACACTTCCGTCATCACTTTGTACGGAAGAGGATTAGGGCCAGTGAAGAGAAAAAAAAGGTTTGCAGGATTCTCACTTTATTCTTTAAAGTGAGAATTCTGACTTTAAAATCAGAATTCTGAGATTAAAGTCAGGGTTATCTTATTCTGAGAATTCTGACTATAAAGTGAGAATTCTGACTTTAATCTCAGAATTCTGACTTTAATCTCAGAATTCTGATTTTAAAGTGTGGATTTTGATTTTAATATTTATGACTTTAATCTCAGAATTCTGACTTTAAAGTGAGAATTCTGACTTTAAAGTGAGAATTCTGACTTTGTGACAGAGAGCTATGAATTGTGGGGGGAAGTCTGAAAATAAAGTCAGAATTCTTAATTTAAAATCAGAATTCTGAGATTAATGTCAGAATTCACGACGTGAGAATTCTGAGATTAAAGTCAGAATGCTGAGAATAAAGTCAGAATCCTGCCAACCTTTTTTTTTCTATTCACTGGCCCTAATCCTCTTCTGTAGATTCGTCACGACTATTTTAGGATCAATAAAGGTGGGCATTCCGTCAATCCAGCATTCGTCACTCAACAAAACCTCATTTTGCAAAGCAAGTGCTATTACTATATGCCATTTGAAAAAGGCAGACAACAATTTACCTGTGAAAGTGAAAAGGCGTGGCAGATTTAGGACTCAGGCGCAGAGATAGGAGTTTGCCGCCAAGGCAGATATTTATTAAACATAAAACTCCTCGTTTAGAGGGAAAAAGCAAAGGCTATAAAATGTTTAACTAAAGGCGCTCCAAAAGGGAGGATGTCTAAACTACAAACAAAACAAAATCACTCCTAAACTAAAACTATACTGTGGCTATACAAAGTTACAAACAAAAGTTCACACAGAAGACAGGACAACAAGGCTGAGGACTACGACTGTGACTGGCTTGAGTGACTGACGAAAACACTTTGGCACAAGACAGGGGAGACGCAGACCATTTAACACATGAGGGTAATGGGAAACAGGTGGACACAATCAGGAATCATGGTTGACACTGACACCACATGAGGAAGGGCAAGTGACCTGAAATAAAAGGAGTCTGAATTTTCTAAATAAAACAGGAAATGACAAGACAGTAAAAGCTCAGACAAGACAACCTCACCGCGGTGTGACAGAAAGGTTACTACCGCAGGTCCCTTGTCGTATTTGTACAGTGTCGTACGCAACCACCACAATGTACTTGCATCCTTGTCCTTTTTGTTTTCTTGTCGTTCACACACATGGAATTTGTGACTTTGACCCTCCTTGTTTAATAATCTAATTATATCTGTGGTAATGATGTAATGAGTATCGTAGTGATATATGATTGGAAAGATGAGTTAGTTTGTTTGTTTTTGCCCAAACTTCATTTTTTTAAATGTGCACCACTGTGACTTATTTTACTGTGTCTGGTCACATTTGTGTTTTCAAATCCCCCTGGTGCATGTAAGAATTACTAAAAAACTGTGAATATCAGAGGTGGGCAATCTATGGAAGAGGAAGAGTCCGAATTGGGAGAATAAAGTCAGAATCCTGCCAAACTTGTTTTGAATTCTGACTATAAAGTCAGAATTGTGACTTTAAAGTGAGAATTTTTACTTTAATCTCAGAATTCTGACTTTAAAGTCAGAATTCTCATTTTATTCTCAGAATTCTGAGAATAAAGTCAGAATCCTGCCAACCTTTTTTTCTCTCTTCACTGCCCCTAACGCTCTACCGTAGCAATCCGTCGGGACTGACGAACTGCCAGTCACGAAAGTGTGTCCGCGTCCATGCCACATGATCTCACCAATCTCTCTTGCCATGGCCAGACCCTGTGGGTAGGTGATGGGTGAGAGCTTCTTGTCCCGCAGCCTCTCAATGGTGTCCTTGTCATCTCGCAGGTCTAGTTTGGTGCCCACCAGGATGATGGGCGTGTTGGGGCAGTGGTGTCTCACTTCAGGGTACCACTGAGGCGCCACACATACACATATACAAGGACACACACATACATGCACACATTCGCACGAATGCATGTCCAAGTTGGTGACAGGAGAGAAAGAGAGAAGTTAGTTTGATACAGAGGCAGAGTGTTACGCGCCTTTCTGTGATTATGACGTCAAAAAACAGATATATCAGGAACGGAAGCATACATATATAATGACAACACATCCTTAGGCAACACTCTACACTGTGAGCTTTGACCCTCAGAAAAGACTGATTTTTATATGAAAGCATCACATGATGCTCAGCAGACAAAACCACAAGAGGGCCGACACGCTTACTGTGCAGAGTGTTAACTCATTCAGACCTCGTCTTGCAACCTTTTATCTGGCCCAGAGGGTTCAAATCCAGTGGATTGGAAGACGAGGTCTGGACGGGTGGGGTTGCAGTTGAATAAGCCAGGTGGAGCCAAAGATGTGCCTCGTTGTGGTCAGACTCGGCGTGGAGGGAGGAAAAGGGCAGTTTGGGCGATCAGTCAGCGTACTGACCTTAGCTCGGACGTTCTCAAAGGAAGCCGGACTGACCAGGGAGAAGCATATCAAGAACACATCCTGGGAGAGAACCAAAAACACCACTAGTTGAGAGCAACATCTGTGTGCGGGAGACTGCGTGTGTGTACAATGCGTGCTTGGATCAACAAAAAGACTATTATCTAATACACTAATGGATTATTGCTAATTTGTTGCGATACTGCTCGTTTAAGGATGTTCTTGTTGCTATAGATACAGCATGTTTGAACTTTTTCTTAAAATCCAGTACATATTTTACTTCTCAAGATTTTAGGGGAATACATAGTTATTTACTGATGATTTATCCAAAACAAATTCATCAAATTTATAATTCACGCTAGTTTCATTATCCTGATCAAAAATATACATAAAGACAGTTTTCGAGTAAAAAATGGGCCATCCTGGCAAAATAATCCCTTTAAGAGGAAGTCGACCCCCCAAAAATGTCTTGACAATATGTTCTACGCAGCCACACTAGTCTAAATATGTTATTCTGGTTAATATTGCGTTAGTGGTAGGGCTGGAGGATTATGGAAAAAATTATTATCATTTTGATTAAGGTTGTAATCATGATTAATAACACAATTACTCATTGATTTTAAAACTTTTTTCATCTGCTAAAACTCAACTACTCAAAACCATGGTCATAGCCTTACGCCCATTCATCCCTTCACGTTGAACTCTTTATTCTTGAACATTTTCTCAAGTATTACACAACCTTGTAAATATGATATAAAATTAAAGCCTCTTGCATTTTCATTCTTCATTTTCAAACTTAAGCATTACATTACCCTCTTTATCATATTTATTTTTATCTTATGTTATTTTCACAAGTCTGGTGACTTAGTGGGCTAACCTGGGACCTCAGGAATTGTACTTTGTGCTATGTCATGTGGAAATGTGTATTGGTATGACAAAAAAAAAGTCCTTGGATATATGTATCCTTTAAATTTGAGGAAAGGATTCTGAATCTGAATCCTTGAAAACTCAGCTTTAAATATGACTTAAAAGGACTGCGGGAAATTAAATTACTAAGAAAGTAAACTAAGAATACTGTATACTAAAACAGCAATTGAAAACAAATACTGGGTGTTCCTGCTCATTTTGGCCTCTTGGGGGGCAGTGTCGTGCCGTGCATCCATGGTGTACACACAATGAAAACAGAAGAAAGCTGTGATTTTAATTCTATTAAAATAACTAGTTTTTGACAAATTTTGAAGAATTTGTGCCTTTGAGTAGTGTTATCTTACCTATGGGTGTGCGTTTCCACAGCATTTGTGTGTGAATATTCGTTATACAAAGGACTAACACTCCCGAAGGCGATACTAACTTCCCGTTAGCATTTCAATAGTATCCTCCATTTACTTTATCATGAGCGCTCATCTACCGATGTTTTAAAAACAAAGCAAGTTTTGTATTTAAATATACAGTGGATGTAAGTCTTCTTGTCGTGCGTTTAGTTTTACAATTAACTCCAACTAGGGTGTCATTACACCGCTTAAAGGACGCAAGTTTGTGACGGCAGAATCCCACTGAATCGCTCCAGGCTTGCTATAAGCAACATGGTTCATTCAGGGTAATTTCACAACGTAGGAAGCTTGTAAACGCACCGCGCTATTCTACAAGTTAATCGTTTTTCTTCAACCATTATGTTTTAAAGATCTAGAAAAGCCAAAATCCAACTCACAATAAAATTTCGACTAATCGTCCATTTCTCAAGTCATACGTTTGTATATTGTTTTCTTAGCCAGTTCCTCAGGGAACTTAGTTGGCTTACACCTTAAGTTTCACAACTTGGCAAGGTGAGGATTTCAGGTGCAAATTGATATTTTATTCCCAATTGTTAACATGGAAAATAATTCTTGATTTCTGAGCCCTATCGTTGGTTGACACTTTATGTTCGTGCAGTAGTGAAGTGGTACATGATGCTGCCCTTCACTTACTACACAGGCCCGATTTCCCGTCACTTCCCCAATAAAGCAGTGACTGCTGGTGCTAGACTGAGATTAAAAAAATAAATAAACGGGTGGGTTATGTCAGGCAGGGCACTTGGCATAAAAACTGCGCCAAACAATTAATGCAAGAGACTCACCGTGGTGACCCCAGCGCAGGACGTGCTGAGGAAATCCGAAAGTACTCTTTTTCATTTAAATTCCTTATCTTTGCTCCTCTCACTGGAGGTACATATATTTTTGTAACCCATTTTGATTATCTCATTCAAACTAGACTGAGCTGGATAACAACTGTATTAAATGTAGATAAATAATCGAAGGTGATTATGTCAACGGTGTTGTTTTTCGATGGGTAAATTAGCACCAATGTCAGAAATGTCAATATGGCGACGTTTCCAAAATGAGTGTATAATTGTTGGTGACTTCAGATTCAACACGTGGAGTAGTCTGGACCTGCTACTGACGGGTATTCTTTCATTTCCTTCCTCAGGAAGAATTAACATTGTACCAATGCCTTGCCCCAGGCTGGACTGGCCATCTGCCTTACACAGGGCAGACATTTTTTATCCAATTTTTTTTTAATTTTATTAATTTTTTTATTTCATAAAATACTGTTAAGCATCACTGGGTCCCTTGAAAGACCCAATAAAAATCTTATTTATTTATATCATTATTAGCATCATGAAATGGCTGGCCAATGGCATTGAAATATAGAATAAATGTTAATATTATAATCTTAATAAAAAAGAGAGAGAGAATGTCGCAACAGAATGTTGCCTGTTAGAGCTTGTTTGATTACCGTCTGTGGGTACGATAATGGTCTGAGTCTATCGTAGTCCTCCTGTCCGGCTGTATCCCAAAGGCCCAAATTGACTGGTTTGCCATCCACCATAACATTGGCGGAGTAGTTGTCAAAGCTGTAGGGAAGATGAATTGATACTTAATAAAAATAATATCTACATTTTATAGACATGCCTAACAGTATGAAGCTTCTTTGTCTGTACTGTATGTGCTCTGCGATTGGATGCTGAAAATGCATCTCTGAACAATTCATCAAATTCAAATCGCAATGCAGTTTTCAAATCGTTTGGGGGGTAAAAAATGCTTCATTCCGGTTGGTCGTAAACTTTATTTTGTATATTGATATGGTGCCCAGATAAATTTGGTGCTTAAAAACTGTAGTCCACATGAGATGTGAAAAGTTGAAGTGATAAAATCACAGTTTTGTTTGCTTTATTTTTGTAATCTGATTTATGAAATACTGATTTTTTTTTTATGTTTGGTAGAATTCTGTGAAGTTGTCATAGTGAACTCTTAAAGACTGAAACTCCCGTACAGGGGTGGGGAACTCCCTCCTCGAGATCTTCTGTTCTGCCTATTTTAGATGTCTCCCTCCTCCAACGCATAGGATTCAATGATCAGGCTCATTTCCACAGAAGCCTATCACTTGTCTGATAGCGGCACTCAAGGACCAGGGTTCCGACCGCTGGTTTGATCAGTTAACATCTCAATTCTCAATTGAAGTAGGTAAATAAACTCTTTCATATTAATTAATGGTTCATTTTTGCCTTTATTTTTAGCATAAACCTAACCTGCATGACCTCAAGTTGCATGGATAATAAAGCTGATATGTTTTTTTTTGTAATATAGATTTAAAAAAATTCTCGTGTTTGTTAAACAAAAATTAATGGGAAGAGGACCTTGAAAAAAATTATCACATATTAAATCGCAATCGGGTCATTGACGGATATGTTTGTCCAATGATTCCCACTTTATGAATTATCATGTGGTGTGACCAAAAAGAAACAACCAGTTTGAGATTTTTATTTTGAAATAGCCTACATTTAAAAACAGTAGTTTGTATCATCCATAAGACAGTCAAGAACACATGGTTGCAGCAATCAGGTTACTTTCTCACAAGTTACAACTTACAACTATGTCAAAAAAGTTATCCGTTTAGCAACTGGAATGTAATAATTGTATTTGAACATCATGTGGTATAACATGAAAAAGTCATATTAATATTATCCAACAAATCTATATTTTCATTACAATTTTACTTGCTAGCTTGTTTTGTTTAGATGGATTATAACCTAATAGCCTCATAACCTTGATTTAAAGAGGAAGCTAACCCTACCAACATTTCTTAACAATATGTTCTATGCAGCCCCACGAGTCTAAATGTGGTATTGTGGTTAATATTGCGTTAGTGGAATATGAGTTAAGCAGCAAAATCCAGCAGTTATTATCAATATCACAAGGCGGCCATTTTGCCACTTGCCGTCGAGTGAAAATGACATCACAGTTGTTCAAGTCTCAGGTAGCATCCGAACACAGCTCAGCTTCAGAAAACCTGTGAGCTGTGATTGGTCGTTGTCTGAGCCCTGAGCAACTGTGATGTCATCTTCAGTCCACAGCAAGCGGCAAAATGGCCGCCCCCTGAGATGGATAAAAATGGCTGGATTTTGCTGCATAACTCATATTCCACAAATGTAATTTTAATCAGAATGTCATGTTTAGACTAGTGAGGTCACATATAACATATTATTGTCAAAAAATGTTTAAGGTGTTGACTTCCCCTTTCAGTTGAAAATATGATGTGGTGCAAACAACCATCAACCGTTGTAGAAAGCTTTCCAAGATAGATGTATGTCCTAATTCCTAAATAATAGATGTCCTGAAGTGTAGATAAAAGTTAAATTGTAAATAGGCTAATAGTCACTAATAATGAAGATAAAATATTGTATGCGTTTTTACAATAAATTAAATCCTTATCTGTCACTGACCCAATCGCAATATTAAGGAAACAATTTTAAAAATTATTTTTTCCAACGAATTCAACCCTACCAGCGATCTCCTCCCCCCTCACTTCACTCGATACAGGGTATATCTGATCTTGACTGGTAAGTAAAGGGGATAGATTGGATACGTTGCTCCATTAATACAAAATATATTTTTGTGCCACGACGTGTGAATCTCCCTCATGCTAAAAATCAAACAGAACTGGAAATTCCTTTTTCTGTATTGTTACTAGTGTTAATTTTATCCGCCATTTTTAAAGTTAGTCTCAGTTTTCATCCAGTTTCAATCACACTTCTTAGTTTTTATCATTGTTAGTCAACCTCATCTCATTTTTTAGTCAACTATAAATCCAGCATTTTAGTCTTTATTTTAGTACAAGAAAACATAATTTTGTTCGTCGAGTTTTAGTCAACAAAATTTGTCAACGTTTTAGTCTAGTTTTATTCCTGTATTTATTTTTTTGTCAGCAGATTATGTTGAACATTTCAGATCCAAAACTATTTCACATAAAAATTTCTCTCATCTTTTTTGATGAAAAACAACTTCACACACAATTACAGTGGCTACTATGGCTCAATGCTATGAGCTAGTAAATTAGCCAGCAATAGTTAGCGGTCGGACTCACAATATTGTTGGAACGTTATAGCCGTTGGATTAATGTTACGTTATAACTATAATTTACTTTTTTTTTTTTTTTACTGTTCACTGTAAATCCACCTCCTGTCTGTCCTATGTGTTGTGTCGCTAGCTGTAGATTTAAAAGGGGGAGTGACACTGTGTGTCACATGACAGTGTCACAGTGACAGGTTAGCAGAGACAAGGTTCTCGTTTATGTTCATGAACTAAAATTTCCATAGATTTTAGTCCAGTTTTTATTAAGTGACATACATCCTGCATTAGTCGACGAAAATACATACTGATTTAGTCACAGTTATTGTTTATTAATGAGGGTTTTAGTCTAGTCTAGTTTTAGTCCGGTGAAAAATGTGTGTTGACAAAAAAAAATTTGTTTAGTTTTCGTTGACAAAATTAACACTAATTGGAGCAATGCATCATGGAATATTTTATTTTTTAGCACAACTAAATAGCAAAGTCACTCGTTTACTCACACAGTGGGGATGTATTCACCGGGGAATGCATTGGTGGTGTAGCTTATCAGCAGACAGGTCTTACCCACAGCCCTGGAAGACAATGGAGAGACATGTGTAACACAGTTGCATACTGTATGTGTAAAACATCCCTCTGAATAAGACTTTTAGGTCTGCAGTGTGTGTCCCCAATTGAAGGGAGGCAACTACTCCCATTCAGTGAATGCCACACAGACACTGGCCTACATTCATGTTGCCTGAGGGACACAGTTGCCCCCTGATTTTACCTCATCACAATTCACATTCACCCACATGCTAATTCGCAATTACAGGCAAAAGTAACCTCTAACCTACTCACACACAACTAGTGATGCATAGAAGCATAAGGCGCGTGCAGCAAATGATTTTAAGGGCCTGCATTCTTAGAAAGTGTCAATCATGCTGACATACAGTGTTTAAGAGTATTGAGTGAGTGACTTTAACTGTTTGAGGATAAGAGGGCGTAAAACATTTTCTATCCTCAGTCACACTTTGAAAAAAAGCAAACTTAATCTCTTAAAATGACAACTTTCCATTGTCACGTTGTGTTTTGGCCTGCTGGAAATGTGCTTTCTCTCTGCTCACAGTCTGGCATGGTTAATTGGTGGGCGGAGTCTCCTATCCGCACCTGCCTGCAATCAGCCAGCTGCACTTGATTGCAATCAGCCTGGGCTGGTAATTATGTTGCATTCGAGGAAGGTGGGAAGTCTGACCTCTCCAACTTCATATCAGCAAGTATGCACAGGAACGCCCCTTTGAACTCGGAAAACCGAGTTGCGAAGTTGGAGAGAAAGAAAAAGGATCCTAACTTCACCAACCGGGTTAAGTTTGTCGTCACTCGACAATGCCGAACAGAGACAAAGGAGAAAAAGAGACAAAATTACACAATTATAAAGCCCAATAATAAACTTACTGTTTTTGTATTTGTTTGGCCCTAGTATGATTTCCATACCTTTAAAGGGAAAAACCAGGACAGCTGAAAAAACAGTGACCAGTGAGCAGATTTCTGAAATCCTGTATTGTAGTGTAGTGTTTTTTTGTTTTGTTTTTTAACTTTTAATTAATCAGACAATTGGGAACAGATTCTCATAATGGACTTAAATGATTCACTAACATTATGTATGGTATTGAGTTGCAGTTTATTGGTACAACAACAGTTTGTTTGTTTTTTAAACTAATGCATTTTAAGGGTGTAAAGGGCACTTAATTTTGTTGGCATGTGACGAAAACCACTAAAAAACACATTCCCAATTTTGCAATAGTGTAAGCAGTGAAATCTGGTGATTTGTAAAGGGAAATAATATTTACTCTCAAAGTAGTTCAGCGTTTGAACATCTTGTTGAACCATGTTTTCTAAGCACCATCCTTCAATGTTGTGCAAATGTGTTGCACTAAAAATTTTACGACAACTGAACTGTACTTAGGGCAGTGACTCTTTTTAAACTGCTAAACGTCATTGTTTTGAGCAAATAATCATCAGGTGCATTGCAGAGTTTAAAATGTTAATGATAAAGACTTTTCTACATCATGCATGCCCAGATGAGTACAAAGAGTCCTGACTTTTTAACGGTGCCTTTCAGCTTGTATCTTCCCTTCAGGTCAAGTGTTCGGGGTGAACTATTCTTACAGGTGGAGAGTGGTCATGGTCATGCTCGTACTCGCGGACGTGTAGTGTTGTGTTAGCTAGCGTATGACACAATTGGGATGGAAACTGAAAAAAAAAAAAAAAACAAGAGGCCGGCTTCGAGCACAGCCCAAACTACAGCTCAGACTCCAAGGAAAAAATAACAAAAACAAACAAAAACAAAGCGTTTATTTGACCGCACATGCTCACACGCGCTCCATGCACGAGCTTGATACAGAGGCTGCAGTTACACTTTAGACCAGAGGTGGCAGTTGTGAGTAAAATGTGACAAACTCCACAATGCAATGTTAATTAAAGGTGTATTTAAGGATTTTCTCGAGAAGTAGCAGCCAAACGTGTGTTTGTCACGTTTAGAAAACTGCGCATGCGGAAGACCATCCTACCAGCTCCCCTGCTCGTCCTGGGGAAACGCCTCTCAAATATCGCTAACGTGCGAGCTCATCTTCATCTTCATCAGTGTCTTTAATCTCAGCAGCCGGCCTCGCTTCAAAGACGGGTGTCCTCTTGCGGCTCTCAGCTATTTTCAAAGTACGCGGTGAGCTCAGTGGAGCTACAATGATGAATGGCTGAATCCGAAGCTCAGCGTCTACATGCTACAAACACTTGAAGTGTGCATGCGCAAATTCACCTGTGGGATTTTCCAAACAGGTGTTTGATGAGCATTCCTCAACTTCGTTTTTGCCACCTGTTCCAGCTTTTTTGGAAGGTGTTGTAGCTATAAAATTCAGTTAATGATTATTCGATTTTTTTTTTAAATGACGTTTATCCGTTTATCTTAACTTTGTAGATTATTTAATGAAATATCGGCTGAACTAGAGTCGCAAACCATTGTATTCCGTTTTTTTATTTATGTTTAACACAACATCGCAGGCAGTGGAAATGGGTTATCCAAATCAAAATAAGGCATTCTAATAAAATGCTCTGCTTTGAGGTCCAGTTGACACAGTGACACATCTACACTGGGATCATTAAACAAGAGTTACCACCACAAGCTGCCTGTTAACGTTCCATATGCTCTCAAACAAATCAAGTCTGCAACATAGGATTTCTTTCAAAGAAGTGCAAGAACTGGTGTGTAATCTTGGTGTGATTTTGCACACTTTTAAACAGTAACTGGGTTCTTTCGTTGCCATGCTTAATAATGACAATCGCGTTATATTGACGCTAATACTAATACTACTACTCCTACTGCTATGACGAAGAAACATGCATGCAACTGAATGGACGAATTGGGGCAGCGGGGCCTGTTTGCTTGTTAACAGGACAACACATTCCTAAGCGTGCATCAGCACTTCAGCCTGCCTCCAGTGGCCTACAAGGCGTGTAGGTGGTCCGCATAGCCTCTCCGACGCATTTTAGCTGAATAATATCGATACTCTAAATGCCGCTATGACGGTACGAACGAAATAGAACCACGAAGCACAACAACCAAAATGTACGGTAACTAATATCGGGGACAGGGTGCATAAAAATAGGGCGATCGACAGATCGGCGAGCCCCAGCCCCTTTTTATACATAGCATCCTCCCATCATCTTATCTGTGGATACATCATTGGAGAGACTCTTACAGAGAGAATCTTGACAAGCGGTTTTTTTTCTTACCCGTCGCCGACCACCACGCATTTGATAGCTTGCATTTGTGCACGAGCTGAGGGCTTCCGGGGAGCCGGCGCTGGTCGTTTAATAGATCCAACAGGGTGCACTGAGGACTCGGATGAGAGCAGCGGGCCAGTCCGCTCAGCGAAGGCGCTGCAGTGAAAGGAGAGACGACGAGCGATGCCGAGCGGGTCCGGAAAGTACCGAACAACGCTCTCAAAGGGGAAAGCGGGTCGTTATCGTTGCAGAGGACCAGGTTTTCACCTCCTATTACTTCCGGTTTTGCTTAGCTTTACAAAAACGAGTCGGGTAACAATTTTTTGTTGTTGTTCTGTATTTATTCATTTATTATTCTTACTTGCAGTAATTTTTGTTAGACCTACATGTCATTGTCCAAGACTGACAACCTTTGTTAAACGTTTCTGTCACAATTGAAGGACTGCTCGCACTTGAAAGACTAGTGATATCACTCAGGTGGCTAACATAAAAGGCATGCCATTATGTCTTACAATGATTATTATTCGGTAAGCAACTTTTTGGCTACAAAAATGCTGCACTATTTAAAATGTTCCAGAAGCTCTGAAAGTAACATTGTGACAGGCAAATCCAGATATCAACACAAAGCATTGAACTACGACGTGACTTATCTTGATAGCATAAGATCTTTGGTTAGAGAAACAAGTGACCTCATGCATCCCCAGCCCCATTCCACAGTGATCACAATAAATGGAGACAGTAGAACAGACCAGGCAAACCATTAAATTCAAACATAATTACATTTTATTGATTTTGAATCTTTGAAATAGTGCTTCATATCAAAACAATATCAACATATTACAGACAGTGCACGCATCCAGGCCTTCACTTGCATCTGCATACTTGTTTTGACACACAAAAGGCTTAAACCACCCCAAACAAAAGTATAAAAGTTAAAAACAGAGTACAGTCTGAAAACTGTTTAGAAAATTGAGAGATTTTGTTCCTCACATTTGTCAACGGTCCATAAACATGTTCATCTTTCTAAAATAGTTCTATTATTTTGTAGTCTCGTCCAAGCAAACTGAAAAGGTTCCTGTGGTTGGAAATATAACCACACCCTGTAAACCTATTTATTCATAAGACATATCACGTCACATTCGGAAAGATAAAATAAATGGTGTTTTCATAAAATAGTACAGCAGTCATTCGCCTTAATGGGGGTAGGATGAAGATGAAAGGTGACAGCACCATTTTACAGCATTTAAAGCATTTTTGCAGATAAGCTAGGAACACTAAGCGCTCATCAGTCAATGCTGAGAATTGAAGTTTGAGGTCCAAGAGTCATTTCTTGGAGCTGCCGTATTGTGCCAGAGGGGAGCCTTGAACATAGGTGAGGATGGCATTCTGTAGATATGTAGCTCTTTGGGCTTCATCGTCCCTCATCCTTTTGATCTCTGCCTCTTTCAGTCGTAGCTTCTCCAGCAGGGAAGACATCTCGCTGTCTTTGTCGAGCAGCGCCTCTCGGTGGTTACTGCTCAGTACTGCATGATACAATAGCAAATTGCAAAGAAGAGCATTAAAAACGCAGCAGTTCTGCACTGTAAATGAAGTGGCTTTCAGACAGGATGAATTTTGAGTCTACTGCATCCATATAAATCAATTAAGAATGTACTTTTTTAATATATCATTGATGTGGGGATTGCCACTGAACTTCAACTTTAATAGTGGCGTGGGGGAAAGACAGTAAGAGGTACCTTTAATTTCTCTCTCGAGGGCACTGATCTTTTCTTTCAGTCCTCCTTGTGCAATCCTCTCGGCCTCCAAGTGACCGATCTGCTCCTGTAGCTCTACTTTCACTCGACTCACCTCGGCCACCTTCTCCTGGTCCTTCCCGGAGAGTTCCTGCAATTATACAACTTGATTCAGTTTTTATTTTTATTTTTTATTACTTCAATTATATAAAGTGCTGTTGCTATGTATGGCT
Source organism: Leptonotus elevatus (assembly GCF_054856555.1). Taxonomy (NCBI): domain Eukaryota; kingdom Metazoa; phylum Chordata; class Actinopteri; order Syngnathiformes; family Syngnathidae; genus Leptonotus; species Leptonotus elevatus. The sequence goes on from NC_141258.1 coordinate 15,016,263, forward strand.
TCCAGTGACTTTTTTTTTCAATCTTTTGGCTTTGGTTTGATTCTTGAACAAATTGTTATTTTTTGTTGGTTGTGTTTTGGTATGTTTTGTTTGATTTTCCTGTGTGCAGTTTTGACAAATGAGCTACATTTTGCACTGTGGGACAATTACATGACTTTAAGTTTTGGTGAGGGTTCACCTTTTTGTGGATTTGAAATAAAACAATAGAATAAATCATTAACAAAGACTTTTGGGCCTCTGAAAAATAAATAGAGGTACTATACTGCATACAATGGCTCTGTCCACCTCCTTTGCTGGTTATTTGCTATTTTCTATATTTTTCCAAGATATTATTATTTATTTATATAGATATAATATTTCTCAAAGATTCATCTGCATGTTGTCAGAATCTTCAACAATTAAATGAAAGCTAAGCCCATGGGGACAACATTTTGCTGCGAAATTAAACCTAACCACTGTAAGAATTCCCTTCATATACATTATAAGTCTGTGTGGCAACATCAGACACGTACACAGCAACCAAACCAATACACCTGTCCAAAACCTGAGATCATAAGTTGCATGATGTAATGTATAAAAAAAAAATACATAACACTTAAAAATTGTGTTGACTATAGGTTTGTGACACAAATAAAACCAGCCCTTGTTTGTTACTTTTATTTTAGCACTACATTTGTATAAATATGGTCCCACATTATTCACTCAAAAATAATGGAAAACATATAATTTAATAAAGCATGAACATTTCTAGTCACCTGACCCCTGAGAATGGTGAAAGAGCCTCATTTAAGGGGTTTGTAAACTACGCCCATAGTTGGACTTCCTGAATGGAGTGGTCTACGTGTCGCCTTCTCATCAGTGCTGACTGTGAGTGTGTGTGTTAATGTATGCTTCAAACCACTTGTGCCAAATAAACATTTACATTCATGAGGAGAATGTGAACATACAAAATTTAAATACAGCTCAGTTTGGATTTTTTTTTTTTATGCGCTGCATACACATTGGTGGGTGTGAATACAACGTATTACTGTAAAGACAATTTTTGGTGTCTGCGATTTGAAAATTGCATTCTACTACATTGCAATGTCAATTTGAAAGTGATTAATTGTTCTGTCATTCGAACATAAAAGAATGATTCCTAGTGAGAATGTACTTGCCATGTTGTGTATCACAGGCTGCTGGTATGTGTACCTGTTGAAGCTCGTCTATTCTGCGACGCAGAGAGTCTGTCTCAATGGTCTGTTGACTGTTCTTGGCCTGTTGCTCAGAGATGATCTGCTTCTGTTGGGAAACGTGCAGCTGGACCTCCTGCAAGGAGGTACGCGCAGAGCGAAGCTTCTCCTCCAATGATGTCACATGTTCGTGCTGCTCCAAAAAAAAAAAATAATGGAGTGATAAGCACAGTGAAACAGGTTTGCATTATAACAAATACATTGATGACCACATTATATCTCACCATCATAATTTTTTTATACATTTTCTCTATAGTATACAGTTCTGTTTATATGAGTGTATATATGAGGGGGGGAAATGGTACAAAAGAATGAGGTTTCAATGGGGGACAGTCACAGGTTCCAGTGACTTAATCATGATTTCTGATTCATTTGATTTCTGTATCTGTGAACAGACCAGTTGATCAATGACTATGAATCCAATGTAGTACAAGCTTTTCCAAGCAACCTGTTCCTGGCGCGCTTGAACACGAGCTTTACTCAGTTCCTCCTCTGCCTGGGATCTCTCTGCCACACATACTGCTTTCGCCTTACTCAAGTCCTAAATGAGAGGAAGGACACTCTTACATGACTTTCAAAGTGGATTTTTACTGTCAATTTTATTGGGGAATTATTTTTCTCCATGTTCAGGAGGCATCAATCTCTATTATTGTAACACAGTATTTAAAGTTGAAATTGTAGTTTGAAAAGCAATGTTTTACTGTTTTTTTTTTAAACAACATAACAACATGACGTAATAGTTATTTGTACCACACTTTATGATAACGATTTTTTTCCCATTTACAAATGATAATTGATTCATCTTTACTAAATGGTGAATTTCAAGGTCAAACCTCTTCTAGTTGAATTCGTTGTCCTTCCAGTTTGAAGATGCGTTCCTGTAAGGCTTTCTCACTCTCCTCTAGATGGCGATTAACATGTTCAACCTGGAAAAAGACGAATGTTGGTTTCTAGACTTTAAAAAAAGAAAATCTAACGAACATAAGGCTTGTTTTCCAATGATGAAATATAACAAGATGAAAAATACATATAAAGGTCTATTATAGCTGTAAAAAAAAGGAGTGTTTTTTTTCATTTAGCTTTTTTTTATTTCATGGGAATCAATCCATAAAGAGCGATAAATCCAGAGCGATAAATCCAGAGCGATAAATCCAGAGCTCCAGATGAACTGTTTTTAAAAGCACAGTAGTGCCTAGCCTGAAATTTTAGACACGCACACTGTAAAGATTCACATTAGTGATCGACAGATATGTTTTTATTCAAGGCCGATAACGATTATTAGTAATCAAAGACACTGATAACAGATGTTTCAGGCTGATATTAATTTACAAAAAAAAAGAGAAATTATTGGTGTAAAAAAAGCTTTGTTTAAAAAATAGAACATAAATTGCAGGAAGCTTCCATGGTCATCAGCATGTGTTATGCTAAATTAAAAATTAAGCAAGTAAATAGTTCCCTAAAGTTTTCTACTGCAAATTAAGTTTTCCAAAATATTATAATTATATTCAACATGATTTCTTAATTTATTTCATTTGTAAAAATAAAAAGAGTAGGGTGTTCCTAGTGTCAGCATAATTTTTTTTATAATGTGGAAATTTAAATAAATCCATAAATTAAAGTTCCCTGTATCTCACAGAACATCAAATGAAAGCAAATGTAGCAAATTTGGGGTTTTTGTCAAGGTTTGTAAAATGTTTCAAAATATCTTCACAGACAGTGAAAACTTGTCTGTATATGTTCAAAATGTCTTTGCAACAAGTAAAAACTGTCTGTGAACATCTTACAAATACTGATGAAAACCCTTTCACCGCTCAGTGAGATACCAGCTTTATCGGCTTTCATATTCGTAAAAAGGTTGATGCCAATATTTATCAAAATGCCTAATATCGGCACCGATAATCGGCCCGGCCGATAATCTGTCCATCCCTAATTCAGATTTCCACTGATTTATATTATATTATTGATAAATGGGCTGAAATGTGGAGCAGAAGTTTGTCAGCAATAATAAATCAGCAAATTTACTGGTTGCACATGCACTTGTGATAAAAAATTTGGAAAATAATCCTCTTGCGATATTTTTCCCCTCAATATTGTGATTTAGTATGCAATTATTTTTTTCAAGCTCCTCTTCCCATGTATTTGAAATGATAAACAAATGCATTATTTTGGGAAATTTAAATAGTTTTTATTACAGAACCTTACCCATGAGTATTTTTTGCTCCTGAGATTTTAATGACAATGTTTGATTACCTTATGCATACAATCTTTCTATTTTTTTCTCTGCAATATATTGAAACTTGTAATTTTTTGTTGATGCTGTGTGTTTTGTGCTCATTGTTGGTGTTATTTATTGGTAAAATGTGTTGCTTCCATAAAAAAAAGTGTTCCTGATCCTGTAGTATTTAAAATTGAGAGAATCCGATTTAAGAAATTCAGGGCTTCCCATTCTGTCTCCTTCTCATTCAGTGTTATTTTTCATATTTATTAGATGGGTTGTGACTGTGAATGCAATTTCCCTGTGTGGTTTCACCTACTTGGCAAATAAAGATGATTCGGATATAGAAACGTATTTTCAAATATTGTGTATTATTTGTCAAGTTCTGTGATCAAAAGAAAAAACATACAAATCTCCCCAAATAATGTATTTGTCTTTCATTTCGGTTCACAGATTCTTTGCAATTTTGCATTCTGTACAAACATTATTAGATAAAGTGTATGAGTTCTGTGTTTGTGAATGTGAAGTATAGCTTCTTAACTCATTCACTCATATCCATTTTGACTGAAGCAACCCCCTTTGCTCCCGGCTGTTTTACAGGATTTTGACTGATATTGCAAGAAAGATTAAAGTCTCTTCTTTCATCAGAAAAAATAAATAAATATATATTTAAATCTGTTTCCGTTTTGCAGCAATTAGTATTAGAATCTAGCTAAGTTTCTTCATTATTCACAAACCTGTTTAAAACTTTGGGGAAAACTGCTTTTTCGAACATGGCCCTGGTTGATCTCTTATACTTTGCTGCCACCTTTTGTAATAACTACCATTGCTTGAAGCATTCTCTTCAGAGGCTGCATTAAAGCCTTCTGTGCTGTAGCATAAAAAAACAGAAAATGTATACATATGTGTTTGGGACACCGGTAATATTTAAAATGGAAGGTATTTGTAAGTTTTTGGGAGCAAATTAGTTAAATATGACTTAAATTAATGAGCCGTCGATCGGCAAACAGTTTTTGTTAGAATCAGTAAGCAAAATGGTGTCGGCCGTTAGTGACAATTAGAAATGGGAAGTGATAAACGCAAACAAACGGCAAAGAAAAAGTTATTAAGTAAATCAGTTTTAACTAAATGTTGCTCTGCGGCAATTCACTGTAAGAGTGAGGAAATACCTCTCTTTGTCGTAGATGATCCATGTCCTCCATGCCTTGCTTGAACCTTCGCTTCTCGATTTCCAGGCGGTCTGTGAGGGGACAAGATAGAATCCATATTTCCAAAATTCTGTGTTGGTAATGACATTGTGGAAGTGGTGATATAAATTGTTCACTGTTTGTTGCCTTCTGCCTGTGCTAGTTTGAGCTTCAGCTCAGCTGTGCTGTTAGTCAGTTCTTGCTTGAGCTCAAAAAGCTGCTGCTGCTGGGACTTGCACTTGCGCTCCACCTCCTCCACCTAACCGATACGCACAAAAATAATCAGAGCAACTTAGGGGAATCATTCAAATGGATGAATTGCTGTACCTTATTTTTTAGTTGGACATTGGTGTCTGTCAAGTTTTGGATCTCTCTGAGAAGCTTTCCTTCCCTGGAAACACTGTCCTGAAACAACAGAACATATAAAAAAAACCCTCCAAATTAAATAAAAAATGTTCACTGATTGGCTTTTAAGTAGGAGTGTCAAAATTAGTGTGTTAATTTACAGTTCCCTTAATGCCACAAATGTTTTTTAACGCGGGATTAATAACCTCCCTTTACTTGGAAAGCCTGTACTGGGGGAATTCCAGTCACAACGCAGCAGACACATCCACGTCAAAATTTAGCGGCAATAAATTTAATAATGTATCGGATTAATATAGCGCTTGTCTAGACACTCAAAGACGTTTTACAATGGAATGGATACATTATTCATGCATTCACACATTCACACTGTGGTGGAGGTAAGCTACTTAAGTAGCCACAGTTGCCCTGCCCAGCTGACGGAAGCGTGGCTGCCAGTGTGCGCCTCCGACCACCACCAAACATTCGCACCTTCCATACACCGGTGTGAGTAGCACTGGAGGCATTGTGTGTGAAGTGCCTTGCCCAAGGACACGACGACACATGACTTCGGGAGAGCGGGGATCGAACAGCCGACCTTCTGGTTACTGAACGACCGTCTCTACACCCTGAACCATGGCCACCAATTTAATAATAATAATGCATATATTTGTGGAGACTGGGGTCAAGTTGTACTTTACAATTTTAAAAATGTGCAGAATTTTACAAGTTACTTCATTTTAAAGATCAGATAGCTCTTAATATGAAAAGAAAAACGCACTGATCTGTCACCAACGTCTTACAAATGCAAGTGAACTCATGAACGCAAATTAATACTACACTAATTTTTTAACAGTAAAGTTTATCTTTTTAATTTTAATTCAATTTTATGAATTATTATAAAATGTCTGTATCAATTGACTCAAGGACGCATCTGTACTCGCTCCTGCACTCGCTCGTGACTTCTATTTTGTTGACATTGGGATTTTCAACTACATTGTTGCAATATGCCTGGCGGAAAAAGAGCTGACGAGACTGAGGAGATAAAATATTCTCTTGCAAAACTCAAAGAAATTGTCACCAAAATACTTTAAATGAAAAATAGCATCGAGCCACTTCTGCAGGAAATTCAGCAATTGAAGAAAAAGACACAAGAAAAAGATTGACGCATTGTCGCGTTGAAACAAAAAGTGGATGATTTGGAACAGAATCTTCGAATCAACGATGTGATAGTTACAGGTGTCCAGATTAAACCGCGCCGCGGCCCTCCGGCGAGAGCTGCGGCCGGCACAAGTCAGTTGATTCTGACCATCTTCAGCGAATGAGACTGGAACAGCAAGTAACAACTCGACTCAGAGATTTGGGATTAATTGTGGATCCAGCGCACATTCAGATGTGCTTTTCGCTTCCAACTGGGGGGACACGACCCCCGGCAAAAGATTGCTCTTTTGAGAGATTGCTACAACGCTAAAGGTAAGCATGTCTACGTCAATAAAAATCTCACAAAACGAAATGCTGACATTGCCAGAAGGGACCGACAATTGAGAAAGAATGGACTTATTGAGAACACATGGACAAAAGACTGTCGGATCTTCATTCAAACAAAAGAAGACTTATCTTCTGAGAAGAAACTACGGATCGTGAAAAGAGTGGAAGAATTAGAGTTTAAAAGACAATAACTGCAATCAGTAACTCACATCATTAAATTGTGGATTATGTCTTACCCAAATGAAATTATTGTAACATATTACTAATTAACCCAAAACTGGAGCTGTTATGATTTGAATAATGTAAATATAGCTTATGCTTACTGGCTGACACTGCCAAGGTTAACTCTTGTTTATACACCTGCATTGTATTGCTGTCTCTGTAAGAATGTAAACATTGTCTGGCTCTATTTCTGTTTGGACATTTGATGTTACATGCAAGGCTGTCGTCATAAGGTTGTATTGTGGCTGCAATGTATCTGCTGTAAATATAGACATGGTTCCGGGATGGAGCCGGCAGGGCCTACTCAGCTGGTGGGTGGCCTTGGTGGGCGCTAAGGAGTATCAAGATCTAAGCATCATCGAATGCTGGCAACAGTGGTGGGCCGATGGCTGAGCTGACCAGAATGGAGTGAACGTTGCTGTGGACGCAATGGGCATAATGCAAGCCGATCTACTCTTCTGCAAGCCACAACATGTGTGAAAGCTGATCCAAGGTCAGCGAAGACGCTACTGGTGAACGGTTGGGCCTGATGGTGGCGTCCGGGAACTGTTTTACTAATTCCAAATGATTGGTACTAGCTGCAACTTATACACGGACATTACTCAAGATGGACTGAGCGAGGAGTGTGCAAACTTAAGTCTGGGATTGATAACGTTATGAATCAATGACCTTCATAATCAATGTATATGACTGATGCGTATAGTAAGAAGATTGGGTTACTAATAAGCCATGGCTTCTACCCGTCAGCCCTTCTTTCGGATGTCAATGTTGCAAATGATATGTGATCGATGTAACTTGTAATAATGTGTTTGAAAGGAAAATATGAATAAAACAAAACAAAACAAACAAACAATGACTTAACGATGCAGCCATATTTCTATTAGTTTAACATAATTTTTCCACTTCTGTGTTAACAGTATGAAAACTTGGGGAAAAAATGATTGTACATTTAGAACAGATATCAAATTTGTGATTAATCGTGAGTTAACTATTGAAGTCATGTGATTAATTACAATAAAAAAATTTAATCACCTGACAACCCTACTTTTAAGGGACCGGCAGCTACAGCAAATGATGCTACTTTTGCTAGTTTTAATGATCACCAGGATTGTGTGTGGGGGGAATCAATACAAAAATAGTGTCCATCAACTTCCTGAACAATTATTCACCACTATTTCTCTTGTCTGTTGCTTCATGTAAATGTATAAAAAAAATAATAATAATATGTATCGCGATTAAAAGCTGTATCTTGTATGTCTTTCTACCTCGTGTACTTTTTTCTTCTCTCTGCTCTGTGTTTCCATGAGTTGCTCCTTTTCAACCTTCAGTCTTGCTATCAGCTCAGCCAGGCTGTGATTTTTCTGTTCAGAGAGTGCAAAGGCAGCCTCTCTCATCTGCAATCTGTACACCATATAGAATCATGCATTTTATTGTACTGCAATACTGCAAGGCAGAGCCTACAAAGTCCAGTCCTAAAACACCAATAGACTGTTATTCTCCATAGAAACATTTACTAGACTTCAGTTAAGGACACATACAACCCCCTTGTGTTGTTTAGTGAATTTTGGAATGAAAGAAATGATTACTTGGCAGTAAGAGAGTTTACAGCTGACTTCCTCTCATTTAGAGCTTCTTGGAGTTGACTGATCTGTATAGAACTGGACCTAACAAGTAAAACACAACAGAAATATATTATGCCATGAACTGTGAATTGTGTCATTAAATGATCATTAAAAAATAGTTTTATAGTTCACAGAAAGTAATAAGAGTAATTCCAGTATGTTTCTTTGAATGTGCTATATGTGATGGTGTCTGCAATACTAAATTTAAAGCCCTATAGTCAATGATCTCACAGAGTTACAATATTCTCACCGGTTTGACTGTCCCATTTCCTCTTTCTGCCTGTCGATTGTCACCATTAAGTTTTGAAACTGAAAAAAGTGGAGGAAAAACACAATAAAATGAATAATTTACTGAAGTTAAACATTGAAAACTAAATAGTAGTAAAGGATCAGGAGTAATTACTTTTTAGGAGGCCAACATGGTTCTTGATTAAGATGTACAGTGGATATAAAAAGCCTTTACAAACTTCTTCAAATGTCTTTTTTTGTAATGTAAAAAAAGAAGATCAAGACAAATTATTTTGAATTTTTTCCACCATAAATGTGACCTATAAACTGTACAACCCAATTGGGAAAAAGAGAGGGAAATTAACAATAAAAATTGAGATGAGGTTGTTATATATATATAATTATGATGTATGAATTTGTGCTCTTCTGACTAGCACAATTGAAGAATAAGATGCAGCAAAAGCTCTCTGCGGACTGCCGACATTGGTTTATTGTTTAAGATGTGACAAAAATGTCAGGAAAAGCTTGCTAGAACATCTGAACTTTATTTGAGGTTAATCACAAAAAAGTTTAACAGTGGCAGATGTATGCTAACTTGAATGTGATTGGTTAAGTCTAAACGCAGCCACACCCAACTAAAGTTTCAAAATTATTTGTATTGGTTAATATTTTTTTTTTATATTAAGAAAAACCTCATTTGAAATGTAGTGTGTATACTTTTTCTATCTCATGTATTTTGTTTGCAGTGTATTTGGTGGATCGCATGCTAAAATCATATCATGCAGAGCGTATTTTTGGCTAGCAAAGGCGATTCACTGTCTTAATAAAAACTGTAATTATCAGAGGTAGGCATTCTGTCAGTCCGTCAATGACAGATGCCCATTTTGTTGGCGAATGATGGGAAATTTTGAAAAAATTTTACGAACTAAGCATTGACGGTAGGGGCTTTTTGTTCGTCAATGTAATCGTCAATTCGTCAATAGCTACCTGCCGTCCCTTCTCCTGCTTCAGGTTCTGAATCTCCTTGTTGAGGACCTGGGTTCTGCTGTGGCTTTCTCTCAAGGTGGATTGTCGATCTGTGTTGCGTCCAACAATATGCTCTGAAGAAATTAGCCAGTAGAGGCATGATTCATGAGAGTGTCACTGAGTTGTATGACTTGTATGTATTTTTTAAAGAAAAATATCATTTTGGTGTGCATATTAAAGAAAATGTACAAAGTATTATCACCAGGGTAAAAAAAAATCAAAGAAAAATAAAGACCATAAATACCGAGTGCTTTGAGTGTGTCGCTGGGTATGTTATTTCCTGCCAGCTCCAACTGCTCAACACTGTGGTTGCTCTGCAGAGCCTCTAGAAGACACCTGCCACCCAGGAGACCAATGTTGTTCCACCTCAGATCTGTCAACAGACAGAGCCCAGCATAAAAGTGCGCAAATAGGGTGTCCAAATTAGTCATAAAAATATTTCATTATGGAAAAATTTATTTTGAATGTTTTTATACAATTAGTTGGGTCTCTAGAGTGCCTGCCCACCCATCAAGTGTCAAATTAAACATCCAGTCAAGTATATCCAGAGAGTATTGTCATATTACCTGTCTGTATGTGTTCCTCATGCAGTTGTGTGTGAATACAGTATTCATCATTTGATGGTAAATCCTTCTCGTAACTTTTAAAGTAGCACTAAGGAACTTTTTTCACCCATAATAAAATATGTTCATATCTCTTCTGATGAAACATCGACTTCAAACTAGTTGAATGGTACGTACCTTTGCCATGGCTTGAGGGGGTCTGTATCATTTTTACTGGCACTAAGCAACTTTGAGGAAGATGGTAGGAACACTGCCACACAAAAAACTACAAATGTGCTGACTGCTTTATGGCATGTGTCACTTCCCCCTTTACCCATTGGTTACAAAGATGGAAGTCAATTTAAATGTCGACGCACGGTTACTTCTTTCTTGGCAGAAACTGGAAAACAACTGAAAAGTTTTGCATGAGGAGACAAAAAAGAAAAAGGGAAGCTACCTCATGGGAAATGCGGTCTTCCTTCAGGTATAATATTACCGCTTTTGCCCATATAGCGCCACCATAATCAACGTAAACTGAGTTGCTTTGATGCTAATTTTTGCTAACCCATCAATGGGGTTTTCCATTGCCTGCTAGAAAAAGCTGATGATGTTTCTGAAACAAGTGTCGTATTTAAATATATAATGTGTGTACTGTAACTGTTTTTGTTGTGTTTAATTTGACAAGAAACTCCAAATGGTGTGTTGTCTTCAAGCATATTGGAGCTGCAGCAACAGAGGAGCAGTCAGTGTGCTTTAACAACACAGGAACTTGTATACAGTACACACACACACAGACACACACATCACCATTTGGCACATTTAATCATTTTTCTTCTATTAGAATATTTTTATGATCAAGAGGAGCAGCCAAAATCGAAATCACGATTACATTTTGATTAATTTCTCACCCCTACTCCCTTGGATAGCCTCGCTAACATTTATGTATCTATCTCATTTACTAATTTACAACTTTGTGTCTGTCAGAATTACTCCAATGAAAATGTCATGAAAACAACAAAACTATGAATGACTTCAGACTTTTTCACCTATCTGCATAGTAATCACTGTTTTGTTTTTAGATTTGTGTGTGATTTACCGAGTACTTTCAGGCTGCTGTTGCATCTAAGCGTCTGTGCAAGTGCTAGCATCCCATGATGGTTGATCTGATTGTTACGCAAGTCAAGATGTGTCAGCACAGTGTTGGAGCCCAAACCCTCACAAAAGACAGCAAAGGCTTCATCCCACACTCCCAGTGCATTCCAGTCTAGCACTAACCTGCATACAAAATGTTGTGGACCACATTATCAATTCAATAAATCATTGTTATAGTTGTGATGTAGTTACACAACTATATTAGCATTTAAAATAGCAAGAAAAATAGCCATAGTTCTCACCGAGTAAGAGTATTGTTATGTGCCAATAACTTTCCCAACATCTCAGCCCCTGATGATTTCAAGTTATTTCCCTGTTAATATTTTGCATGGGGAAAAAAATGATAATGACAAATGTGCAGCATCTAAGAGGCAATACAGTTTAAATTGTCAAGAGTTACCTTTAAATCCAAGACTTTAAGGGTCGTATTGTAAAAAAGACCAGTGAGGAAAACTTTGGCACCTAAGAGCCAACACACACGGAGGTAAACAAAAGCACAGGGTTTGACATCTACAAGGGATGTAACGATTCACTCAAGCCCCGATTCAATTTCAATTTGATTTTTTAAACATATTTTTTTATCTTACAAATTGAATGAGTCGTTTTATAATTATAACTAAAATGTTTTTATTTTAAGATCTGCATTTTGTCCTTGTTACAACAGTTACTTTTTGTAACTTTACAAAAAAAATAAAAGAACAATCAGTAATAATTTTGACTGTGTATACAGTTTGTTTACAGCAGAGACAAAAGGCTATGGTCAACATAGCGTTGCAAATTGATTATTTTATAATTATTTTTTACATCGATGCATTCTTAAGCACAATTTTTGATGTGCCGTTACATCCCTGACATCTAACAATGAATATTAGACATTTCAATTCAACATTTCATCCTTATCATCAGGTCTTTACCCTGTCTTAAATGTTGTAAATTCATTCAACAAATTATCTATGAGTAGTGACACCTAGCGGTGAAATGGCGCTATATACCGAAATAAATCTAGTTGCCCAAACTATTTGTATGTATTCACCTTTGGTAATGAGAAGTTCTAAACACTCTTTACAATAAAAGAGGGCTGTAGAAAAGCATCAATTATATTTGTAAAGGCATAATTTTTTAGACTTTATGTAAACTGTGCATGCACTCATCAAGCTACTTTGGTCATGGTGTTTTCACTCACCTTCATCACCAAGCATGCAGTCACTGAGTGACACTTCTGAAAAGAAAGTGTCTTTTTGAAAAAGACGGGCAAGGAGTGCGCAGGTATCTGCAGACAGACTCAGCCCACTCACATCCAGACGGGAGGAACTGCATTCCTGCAGTTTGACCATGACACTCTCTTGGATATCAATACCTCGTTCCTTACAAAGGCGTAAGTATGTCTGCCTGAAATCTTCCATTCTGCCGTCCTTTCTTTTGCACAGCACTTCTTCATCCATCAAAACT